>NC_057794.1:362086848-362342882 GCF_018294505.1 Triticum aestivum
GAAGATCTGGCTCGACTGCTCAGCAGTCGGCCCAGATCTCGGGGGCTACACCCAGCGGGTGCGCTGACGCGCCCCCACGAGAAGAAGACAAAGTAGTCGCCGGGAGATCCGGCCTAACTGCTCAGTAGTCGGCCCGAATCTCGGGGGCTACACCCAGCAGGTGCGCTGACGCGCCCCCGCGCGAGAGAGAAGACAATGTAGTTGTCGGGAGATCCGGCCCGACTGCTCAGCTGTCGGCCCGAATCTCGGGGGCTACACCTAGCGGGTGCGCTGACGCGCCCCCGCGAAGAAGAAGACAAAGTAGTTGCCGGGAGATCCAGCCTGACTGCTCAGCAGTCGGCCCGAATCTCGGGGGCTACACCCAGCGGGTGCGCTGGCGCACCCCCACGAAGATTGCAGACAAGAGAATAGTTCTGTCCGGCTGCCAGCAGCCGGCAGAAGAGGAAAAGAAGAAAAAGGACGTTGCAAGACGCCTCGCCGCCCGGCCGGTCGAGCCTGACCGGCCGGGACCCCCCTTCGAGCACCCGGGGGCTCAAGGGCTACACCCAGCGGGTGCGCCGATGCACTCCGTGAGCGCCGAGTCGCGTCGGCTGTCTTCGACGACCGCGACTACACGAAAATCAATGTGAGCTCCTCGCCCGCATATTTTTGCTTCACGCAAGCACAGATAATCCCGAGCGATGCTCGGGATATATCTCCGCATTTTAATTATAGTTGCATCACTGTTTGCCCTGGTGCCAGCCAGAGTTGGCCCGGGGGCTGGCCGCTTGGCCTGAGACGTTAGTTCCCGCAGACGGCTTAGTAGCATGCGCAGTACCATAGGCTCACTCTTAGTCACAGACCGCAGAGCGGCTGTCTGGCTAGCAAGGGTGAAAGCAGGAGGCCACCCACGCGAAAAATGTCCGGGAAGAAAAACGGTTCGGGCGACCTAGCCGTTTTCCTTTACAAATATCTACTCGGACGAAATGGTTCGGGCTCCTAGACTCTGAGTACTGTACACTCCACTTCGCGGCCCAGTCTTAGCGACAGACCGCAGAGCGGCTATCTGGCAAGGAAGAGCACAAGCCAAAAAGCGGAGGGAACACGAAAAAGATTAAGGGGGCTCGGACGAAACGGAGTCGGCACCCTCCGCATAAAACATGCAATGCTAAAAGAAAACATTTGATATATCCGCATGGACTAACTTTGTCTTTTTTCATGATCATTTCCATGAACACTCGCCAAAAAACCTCCGCCCAACTTTGCCAAGTTGCCCGGAGGCTTGGGGGCTACTGTTGGAGTAATCAACCACGGGTACCCCGAGGACGGCAAGACGATATTTCAAGACATCGGGGCTAGCAAAGCCCCTCAGTCCGACTGTCCGGCCGCTCCTGCCGGATTCCCATCCGACTGGTCAGCCCGGCCAACTGCCGGCTGCCGACTGCGCCAACCAGCCAGCTGCCGACTGCGTCAACCAGCCGGCTGCCGACTACAACACGACCCGATACCGACAAGACCCTAACACGATGGCCATACCGCGGAAAAGACGGCTGTACCCGGACACTGCTGAGCAATAGTGATACACTGTAGCAGGTGTGAGATGTCACATCGTTGTCTCCCAAATAGTGAAGTTGGTCACATGGGCCATCCCTTGTCCCCTGGGCTCCCCTTTATAAGGAGCACCAGGGGAGGCTCACGGCCATGAGGGCGCCACCATGGCCTCTTGGCCATTCACTCCCACGCATGCATGCTAGCTAGCAAGATGGCTAGCTAGCTCACGCCCACATCCATCCATCCATCCATTCATACACACATGGACTCACACACTCTCACGCATGAGCATGGCCGGCCACTAGCTAGCTCACATACACATATGAGACATATACCAGATCAGATGCACTTGGCACTGATCCTAGATACAGCTCCAGGAGCACTTTGTACTGCCCGATGTACACTCCAGATAGATACACTCAGACATGCAGCAGTATGAGTATTATCTCTCCGGAGAGCTCCGGAGCTGGGTAAACCACCGCGTGTTACTCGCATACCCGCTCCCGGGCCTATCAGCAGCAGTCTTACCCACACACTAAGCCCTTGTGGCATCTGTCGACTCACAAGCCCCCCGTGAGAAATACCACGACAGAGACGTATCAGGGACCTGGCAGGGTGGCATATGCTAGGCATGACCTGAACATAGCCCCCGTGCCCAGCCCCCTCGCGCGACTCTCCTGAAGAGAAAGCGTTCAGGTAAGGTTGAACACCGAGCCTGGCGGCTCCCTGAGGTTATTGCGGCCATGGGACCGCCCTTAGTTGTTTATCACCAGCGTAGAGCATGGCGCTTCCGCACTTGCACGGGCATAGCCACTCCTTGACCGTGTCGACTCCCAGCACAGAGCATGGTGCTTCCACTGGTGCGGGGGTGGGGGCTCCCTCTGAGTGGAGCCCCCGGGGTGTGTACAGCCCCGCCCTGACATGTGGCTTGCACAGCAAGGATAGAGGAGGTGTGTATGGGCACTCATGAGCCAGCGCGGGACTCACGAGGCCCTACCTGAAGGCGGGTTGTGCCTGAATTTGATTTGGAACACTTGTGATGACCGTGTGGGATGGTTAGGCAACCTCCGCCGAATGAATCTCCTGAGGTTATCACATGAGAAGGCCAAACACCAACGCCCCCAGGAGGTGACGTGAATGGGACTGGCCCACGAGACAGAGCTCAGTCGTTGGGTTTATCGATGATGCAGGGACGGAACCGAGCACAGACACCGTGCCCAGTCTTCTAATATGAAAGTCCTGAAGAAAGTCAACCGGCCCACAGCTCCCGTTGTGACGAGGCAACGAGTCACGCACCCTAGCTTACCTGCCCGCGATTAGCTCATGCGAGAGCAAGGCACCAAGGACCATGGGAGGTGACGTGCACGGGAGCTGGCCCACGAGCCAGAGCTCACCCTCTTGGGTTTAGCGACGCTGCAGGGACGGACCCGAGCACAGACGACGTGCCCGCCCTTAATCATGAAGCGGTTGTGGGTGAGTTTACAAGGGCGTACGACATTCATGGCAACGAAGTACCGGGCAGGCAAATGATGATCATAAACCAACTCATGGAAGGAGGTAAGCCAGCTCTAATAGCTGCGGAAAACGATACATGCCATAGGGACAGACTCATGCGGCCTGGGGATGATGCAGTCCGAGGGGCGCGCCCAACTGAGTAAATCAAAGATGTAAAAGGATACATGCCGCAGGGACAGGCCCATGCGATCTTTGGATAATGCAGTCCGTGGGGCGCTCCCAACTGAATAAACCAGAAAATGTCACCTGGCACCATTGCTGAAGAGATGTTGAGGTAGTTGAATACGCATGTTGAAGAAGTCGCTCCTCATGAGCCACCTAGGCCCTGAACCTCAGGAGGCTCTAGGGCCCGGGAGGCTAGTGAAGAACCATTGCCATCTTCGTCAAGACCGCCTGGTGCCTGGCCTCTTGAGCCGATAGGACGCTCCGCATGTGGTGCTGGAATCTAACAACCGCGTTCGGCAAGCCAACAGGCATGCGAACGTAGCTGTGAGGGGGTGAGGGAGTCTTGGACTAAGGGGTCCTCGGGCGTCCAGCCTGTTAGCCATGGGCCGGACTGATGGGCCATGAAGATACGAAGACCGAAGACTGTACCCGTGTCTGGATGGGACTCTCCTTGGCGTGGAAGGAAAGTTTGGCGACCGGATATGTAGATTCCTTTCATTGTAACCTACCATGTGTAACCCTAGATCCCCCCGGTGTCTATATAAACCGGAGGACTTAGTTCAGATGGGGGACTCATTATCATAGCCATACAAGCTAGACCTCTAGGGTTTAGCCATTACGATCTTGAGGTAGATCAACTCTTGTACTACTCATATTCATTAATGTCAATCAACCAGGACATAGGGTATTACCTCCATAGAGAGGGCCCGAACCTGGTAAACATCGTGTCCCTTGTCTCCTGTTACCATCGACCTTAGGCGCACAGTTCGGGACCCCCTACCCGAGATCCGTCGGTTTTGACACCGACATTGCTGCTTTCATTGAGAGTTCCACTGTGCTATCGCCAAAAGGTTTGATGGCCCCTTCGATCGTCAATAATGACGCTGTCCAAGGGGAGACATTTCTCCCCGGACAGATCTTCGTGTTCGGCGGCTTCACATTGCGGGCCAATTCGTTTCGCCATCTGGAGCAGATCAAAAGCTATGCCCCTGGCCATCAGGTCAGATTTGGGAGCTTAAACTATGTTGCGGACATCCGTGGAGACTTGATCTTCGCCAGATTCTAGACCGCGGTAGCCGCTCCCAGTCACGATCATGACCTAAATCTGTCATCTGGCCGCATCCTGGAGATCGCTCCTGTAACAGCTCTGGCCCTAGATCCGGAGCAAGCTGCGCCTTCCAAGGACGGGAGGATCAACCCCACTACGGAGGCGACATATTCCACAACATTGGAGCCGCACATAGACTTAACCTCTCACGACATTTTTGTCAGCGGAACTCCGGACTCATCTCCGGTCGTAAGTTCCGAACCATGTGGGCCCATGGACGCCGAGCTCGATCATTTGTCGATCTTCAAATTCAGTGCCGCAGACATCTTCCAGCACTCGCCTTTGGGTGTTGTGATAAACTCATTAAAAAACATGTCCTTGGTGGAGGACTCACAGCCAAACTATATCCAGCTCGAACTAGGGGCTGAAGGTGGAGAATTTTGCTTCCCACCCGCCACCCACTTCATAGCCACGGTCGAGGATTTGACCGACGAACTTGATTACGACTCCGAAGAAATCGACGGTATGGACGACGATGCCGGAGAAGAAGAGGCCCGGAACCCGCCTTTCACCGAAGGCTGGACGACCACTTCCTCATATGATGTATACATGGTGGATGCACCAAAGGAGAACAGCGGCGAGGACAAGGAAGATCCAGCTAAGGATAAACCTTGTGAAATACAGTCCAAGCGCCGGCATCAGCGGTGCCGCTCCAAGTCACGCCGCAGTAAAGACAGCAACACCAGCACAGGAGAAGATAACACTCCAGAAGGTGTCGAAGACAACGAAGACCCCGTTGATACAGTTAATGAACAAGATGAACATGAAGGCTGGCAGGTTAGCCCCGGTAATTAGCCCACGCACAAAGATTCGGAGGACGATAATTACCTTCCGCTCTCCGAGGATTTCATCGTGCCTGAGGAACCTCTTGAGCAGGAGCGCTTCAAGCGCCAGCTAATTGCCACTGCAAGGAGCCTGAAAAAGAAGCAGCAGCAGCTTCAAGCTGACCAGGATCTGCTCAATGATAAATGGACCGACGTCCTAGCAGCCTACGAATACGACATTAAGCACCCAACCAAAAGCTACCCAAAGCGCAAATTTCTACATCAGTTTGATGAGGAGGCACCGAAATACATACCTCCATCATACAATGTGGCTGACCGACCACCACGTGGTCGAGACAAAACGGCAATTCACGCCGAACACCAGCCAGCCCCGCCTCAGCGCACAATAAGAGGTAAATTAGCCCATGGTCACACATATGACCTCCGGCAAAACCTGAACAATAATGCAGGACATACTAGATCAATCTACGGATCACGAGGATGTGCCTCGACACGCGACGATGGCCACCTATTCGGACGTGACAAATTTAGTCCTGCGTGGGCTGAAAACCGCAGACAAACTCCATCAGAGCTACGTCGCGATACGACCCGATATAGAGGCGCCGCACGCCCTCATTGCTTCATCGATGAGGTCCTGGATCATGAATTCCTAGAAGGGTTCAAAGCCGTGAATATAGAATCATACGATGGAACCACGGACCCCGCGGTGCGGATCGAAGACTTCATTCTCCACATTCATATGGCCCGCGGCGATGACCTCCACGCCATCAAATAGCTCCCTTTAAAACTCAAGGGGCCAGCTCGGCACTGTCTCAATAGTCTGCCTGCAAATTCTATTGGCAGCTGGGAGGACTTGGAAGAAGCCTTCCTTGATAACTTCCAAGGTACATATGTTCGATCTCCAGATGCTGATGACTTAAGCCATATAGTTCAATAGCCCAGAGAGTCCGCCAGGAAATTCTGGACAAAATTCTTAACTAAAAAGAACCAAATCCTTAATTGTCCAGATGCCGAAGCCCTAGCAGCCTTCAAACATAGCATCCGCGACGAGTGGCTCGCTCGCCACCTCGGCCAAGAAAATCCAAAATCCATGGCACCCCTCACAGCACTCATAAACCGCTTTTTTGCGGGCAAGGACAGTTGGTTGGCCCGTAGCAAAAGCAATGCAAGCAACACCAGCACCCCTGAAGCTAAAACTAGCAAAGACAAGTCTCGACGCAACAGATACAAACGTCGAAACAACAGTGATAACACCAAGGACACGGTAGGCAATGCTGGATTCATGGGTCTATGTCCGGTCAGCAGAAGAAGCCATTCCAAAATAACAATTCAGGCTCATCCAGCTTGGACTGCATACTTGATCGTCCCTGCCAGATTCATGGCACCCTAGACAAACCACCCAATCATACAAATAGAGAATGTTGGGTTTTTAAATAGGTCAGCAAATTAAACACCGAGAACAGGGAAAAGGGATCGCAAAGCGAGGACGATGACGAAGAGCCCCAGCAACCGAATACAGGGGGATAGAAGAAGTTTCCCCCTCAGGTCAAAACGGTGAACATGATATACGCTACCCACATCCCCAAGAGGGAGCGCAAGCATGTGCTCAGGGACGTCTACGTGATAGAGCCAGTTGCCCCAAAATTTAATCCATGGTCGTCATGCCCGATCACCTTTGATCATCGGGATCATCCGACCAGTATCCATCATGGTGGCTCAGCCACACTTGTCCTAGACCCAATAATTGATGGGTTCCACTTGACTAGCGTCCTTATTGATGGAGGTAGCAGGCTTAATCTGCTCTCTCAGGATACATCGCTCAAAATGGGCACTAACCCATCTCAGATCAAGCCCACCAGGACTACCTTTAAAGGAGTCATACCAGGTGTAGAGGCCCGCTGTATGGGCTCAATCACACTAGAGGTTGTCTTCGGATCTCTAGACAACTTCCAAAGTGAGGAGTTAATCTTTGATATCGTTCCTTTCTACAGCGGCTATCACGCACTGCTCGGACGAATTGCGCTCGCTTGATTCAAAGTAGTACCACACTACGCTTATCTCAAGATCAAAATGCCTAGTCCACGTGGCATCATAACAGTCAACGGAAATACGGAACGCTCCCTTCATACAGAAGAGCACACAGTTGCCTTAGCAGCAGAAGTACAGAGCGGCCTTCTCAAGCAGAACCTTAATTCGTTTGCCGAGCCTACGGACACCGTTAAGAGGGTCCGAACTACTCTACAGTAGGAGAGCTCGACTCGTCGGGAGCTCGACTAGAAATCCGGCCTCCGTCGCAGTTCCGATCAAGTGGCGCCATTCGTGCCGCGCGTACATAACTACGCACTCAAAATCCCATGGGCATCAACGGAGGCATAACTAGCTTGTGGTCCATAGTACGGCTCAACCGACATCGGATACACATATACTTTCACTTCTGCTTGTTTCCTTTTCAGGTCTCAATCCCACATGCACCATCTGGTGCTCTGGTCATCGGTCCTCTTGAAGGATAAACACGCCAAGATGGCGAGAAACTTAGACATATGGGGGACTTTTTAGGTGATTCCGTTAACGACAACTCTATCTGTTTTTCAGGACCCACATGCAGCTCTCCCTTGGTTTCGGCATGTCAAATAGCCTGTTGCTTATCGCACTACCTGTATCAATGTGCCTTGACGTACTAATTAAATTACAATGAAAACAGTCCGCGGCTGGAGCTGTAGGACTCCAGCTTTTTACCTTCGCACCTTTTCTATTTTCTTTTATTTTTTTCTTTCTTTTTTCAGCTCCCCTGTGGATAACCCTATCAGGCGACAACCGTACACTTAGGTATGTTTCATGTTCGCCAGGGGCTGCACAACACCCTGCACTATGGCAACAAAAGTCCGAACACTTTTTATAAGTATAGTTCGGCACCCCGAATTTAGCATTATATGCATTGGCTCCGAATCATGTCTTTGGTCAATAGTTGGGTTGCCTGGCTCCTGTGCTTACTACCTTACGTTCCACTATATCGGCTAAGGTAGTAAAGGGAGAACTACTGTGATTGTGCCTTGGTTTATCCAAAGGAGCACCTCAGTAGAGAAAGCCGAAAACTGACTGTCATGATGCGACGAGAGTCGGTCAGCTGTTCGGAGGTTGCAAATCATTGGAGATTTCTTCCGCATTACGCAAAGGATTGGTACTTCCTGGTCAGATGCTTATAGCACTCTAGTTCAGATACTAGGGGTTGCGCCCATGTTTTTATTGTCGCACTCCTATGGCTAAGTGAGGGCGTTACAGCCGCATAGTCTGGTTGCCTGGTTCGTTGCGCTAAACAACTCCTTCAAGGACCATCTAATTGGATCAAGGTTGTTTAGATTCCATCCTGAACACCCCCGTACTACCTACGTGGGGAAGAAGCCGACGACTAGTTAACCCTCAGATTTCATACAACACGGCCGCACAGGAAGTAAAATTTTAAAAACATAGCAAGCATTATATTGCATAAACTCTTTGTTTCATCATACAAGGCAGAAGGAGCTCTCATACATTCACTCAAAGATAGTGTCTTTGGAACAGTGATCCGCAACAACGCGGGATCCCTCCAGGACACCATCAAAATACAACTTGGGTCAGCGGTGCTCCTTGCCCTCAGGTGGCCCCTCGGTCATTAGCTTCTTGGCATCCATCTTCGCCCAGTGCATTTTGACGCGGGCAAAGGCAACCCATGCACCTTCGATACAGACCGACTACTTTATAACCTCAAGTCGGGGGTAGGCATCAACAAGCCGCTTCAAAAGTACGAAGTAGCTGCTAGGTATCGGTGTGGCAGGCCATAGTCGGACTATCAGCTCCTTCATGGCTAGCTCAGCCGCCTTGTGCAGCTCGCCCAGCTGTTTCAGCTGGTCGCTGAAGGAAACCGGATGTTCGAGTCCAAGATATTGAGACCAGAACAGGTTCTCTGTAGAACTCCCTTCTTTGGCTCGCTAGAACTCGGCAGCGTCTGATACGCTACGCGGCAAATCCGTAAACGCCCCTGGAGAGCTCCAAATTCGGGTAAGTAAAAGAAACGCTTCCTTCACAGACTTGCTTTGCATAATGAAAGCCTTAACCTCCGTGATCTTCCGGGCTGCCTGGATTTCCTGAAGGGCGCTCTGGGCTTCGAGCCTCCTGCGTGCTCTGGAGGGCCTTTGCAAGATCAGACGCTTGCGTCTTAGAATCACACTCCAAGGACTCGCACTTCTTGACGGCGTCCTAGAGCTCTTGCTGAACCTCACCGACCCGGGCCACGTGCTTCTCGCACGTGGTCCGTTCCTTGGCCGCTTTGTCCTCGGCCTTCTCTAATGCCTTCTTGAGGGCCGCCACCTCGGTTGTGGCCCCTAATGAAGTTCATGGAACTTTAGTCAGCATGAACCATTCATCCTTCCTAAACATACACACAGGTTACTGCATACCTTTGCTGTCCTCCAGCTACTTCTTCACGAGGCCGAGCTCTTTCTCGACCCGCTCTAGGTTCTGCTTCAGTCCGAAGACCTCCATAGTGTGAGCGGCAGCAGCCAGCAGCGATGCCTGCTTATTCACAAAGACATATTATGTTAGACTCCTGCGAAAATCATTTTGATCCCCTATTCGGCTTTTCCTTTCCGGACACCGAACAGAGCATCAGGGGCTACTATCCACATTGTGATATTTTTCTACAATTGTTACCTCAAAACCTGTTAAAAGGCTAGGGAAGGCTTCGGTCAGTCCGCTTTTCGCGGACTGAACCTTTTCGATCACCGTACCCATAAGGACACGGTGCTCATCCACAATGGAGGCGCCTCGCAGCGCTTCTAGCAGATTGTCTGGTGCCTCTGGTTGGACAGAGGTGATCTGTGGAATAGGCACACCTCCTCCTTTCGGGGAAGGCCGTTCGCTGGACTCCGGAGCCGTGTAGGTCTCCGAAATGGTATCTGGCTGAGGGCCGACGAGAACTTGGCCCCCACTGCCAGTCCCCAAGCAGGATTTTTCCCCATGTGTCCGGTAGCCGAGGTGTCATCCTGTGGCGCCACCTTAACAATTTCTGGAATCTCCCCCTGCTCGGGGAAGATCCTTTGGGAAACCACCTCGTCGTCACCCTTGGGTGAGGCAGAATGAGCGGGCGGTGGAGACATGCTAGCCATCTCCTTTGAGTCTAGCGAATCCTCTATCGAGGATCGCGGGGAGCCGTCACGGGCCGGACACTAATGGCATAGTTTAAACATGTTAATATTATGAACTAGAAAGGCCAGGTATTGGGAGGGCCATAGGGTTTTAGTACTTACTAGGCAGCTTGAGGCTTGGTCCGGGGCATTCGCTCCGGACTACTTTCGACATCCCATGCGGAGTTATCCGCAAGGGAGCCCTTCCCCCTCTTGGGCGCCTTCGCCTCCAGATTCGTGGAGGCCTCTATTTTCTTCTTTGCCCCCTCTAGGGGGAAGCCGCCTTCTTCTTCATCGTCGCCGTCATCTTCGGCAACCGAAGAGCCAGTCTCGTCGTCTGACGACATGTCCAAAGCACCCTTTCGGCGAAGGCCGCTCCTGCTCCCTTTGGCCATCTTCTTGGCCTTTTTCTCTGGCACATCATAAGGCGCCGGAAATAGCATCTTCGTTAGGAGTGGGGTTTCCTCATCTTCGGGAAGTGGATCTGGACAATTAATCCGCCCTGCTATGTCGATCCAGGCCTGAAAATTGATAGGAAGGCTTAGAATCCTTCCCAAAATATGCCAGTAAAGGCTATACCTTGAATACATGGAAGAACTTACCGAATTGGCTTAGCGCTTTAAGCTGAGCCCATGATCTTCGGTTGTGGGCGGTGGAGTCTTGCCGGCCTTGAAGAGCACTTTCCAGATATCTTCGTGCATTGTGCCGAAGAGCCCTAGTAGAGTCCGGTGCTTGGCCGGATCGAACTCCCACAAATAGCAAGTCCAGCATTGGCACGGAAGTATCCGGCAAATGAGCATAACCTGGATCACGTTGACGGGTTTGATCCTCTTGGTTATCATGTTCTGAACACACATCTGGAGCCCAGTCAGCTCGCTCGAAGAGCCCCAAGCGAGGCCCTTCTCTTGTCAGGAGGTGAGCCACAGCGGAGCTCCCGATCGAAATTCGGGGGCCGCCGCCCAGTTAGTGTCGTATGGCTCGGTGATGTAGAACCACCCCAACTGCCACCCCTTCACCATCTCCATGAAGGAACCTTCAGGCCATATAACGTTAGGCATCTTGCCCACCATGGCGCCTCCGCACTCTGCCTGTTGGCCTCTCACCACCTTCGGCTTTACATTGAAAGTCTTCAGCCATAGGCCGAAGTGAGGCGGGATACGGAGGAAGGCCTCGCAAACGATTATAAATGCCGAGATGTTGAGGACAAAGTTGGGGCTAGATCATGGAAATCTAGCCCGTAGTAAAACATTAGTCCGTGGACAAATGGGTGGATAGGGAATCCCAGCCCACAGACGAAATGTGCGAGAAACACAACCCTCTCACGGGGCTCTGGGCTAGGGACGATCTGTCCTTTGGCCGGGAGATGGTGAACGATCTCCTTGGCCAGGTATCCGGCCTCTCGAAGCTCCTTGATGTCTTTCTTCTTAACAAAAGAAGCCATCCACTTGCCACCTGCTCCGGATCCGGACATGGTTGAGTGCTTTCTCGAGTGGGAAACAAATGAGAACTTGGGCGCTGGAGCTCAAGAGTGGAAAGACAGGAGGAAGGCATGGGGGAAGAAGGAGTAATCTCATCTCCTTATAAGGGCGGTGAATATTGAACGCCACCCTACTTGCCTCAAAATTCGCCTGCTCCCAAGGGCTATGTAAACGGAACGGTTGGGTTACCCATGCCCGTATTGATGAGAATCCTGTAATAAGGGGACATGATCTCTGCTTTGACAAGACGTGCCAATGACAACCGCGTCTCAAAACGTGGAGCAGCAGGCAAAAAATAGTTCAAAATTATGACCGGATGGATGTGATGTCATGTTATAAAAGTTGTCAGCGGATTGGGCTCGTGTATTATTATATTCTCTCTACGGTTGTGTGTGGTGTGTATTACATGTACGGACATGATCAGTTCGTCCGAAGACTATTTTCGAGTTCGGGAAGAAGGGAACCCGCCTTGCAATGCCGAAGACAAATCTGCGCGCCGGACTCCTCGTCATTGAAGCCAGGTTCAGGGGCTACTGAGGGAGGCCTGGACTAAGGGGTACTCGGGTGTCCGGCCTATTAGCCGTGGGCCAGACTGATGGGCCATGAAGATACAGAGACCGAAGACTATACCCGTGTCCGGATGGGACTCTCCTTGGCGTGGAAGGCAAGCTCCGTGAACGGATATGTAGATTTCTTTCTTTGTAACCGACCTTGTGTAACCCTAGATCCCCCCGGTGTCTATACAAACCAGAGGACTTAGTTTGGATGGGGGACTCATTATCATAGCCATACAAGCTAGACCTCTAGGTTTAGCCATTACGATCTCGAGGTAGATCAACTCTTCTACTACTCATATTCATTAATATCAATCAAGCAGGACGTAGGGTATTACCTCCATAGATAGGGCCCAGACCTGGGTAAACATTGTGTCCCTTGTCTCCTGTTACCACTGACCTTAGACACACAGTTCAGGACCCCCTACCCGAGATCCGCCGGTTTTGACACCGACAGGGGGACCCTCGCACCGGCCAGCGCGCAATGGCCAGAAGCGCTCCTGAGATGCGGCTTTATTGAGCCCAGGGATGTTGACGCAGGCGCGCAACTCACTGTCCTTGCTAGGACAAGGAGCCACGCCAGGTGATAGGCGACGGTCGCTGCACATGGCTCTCGCCTCTTGAAGCTCCTCGGTTGCCTTGGTGATGAATTCTTGAGCACTTGGCACCCCGTGCCTTGTGCCCTCCTAGTGGAGACGCGCGCTAAAGCATGCCTCCACGTGATGCCAGGGCACCTCCCTCGTGACGTTGGATAGGTCAGAGGCCCTCCAGAGGAGAGCCCTCGAGCCTAGTGTGAGAGGGGCACCGGGCGCACCTTCCTATGCAAGAGAGGGAGGTGCCCCATCCGCGGGCGCAGATCCTGAGGTGGTGCCACTGGACACACCGCTCCCCTAAGGCTCTTGGCAGAGAAACTTCTTCTTCTTCTTCGGGATAGCCTCAGGAGGGTACATGGCACCTTCGTCGTCTGGTTTCTCGACCGCCGCAGCCTAGTAGGCGCGCTTGAGAGAACATAATGCGTCCTTCTCCTTGCAGGCGACCATGATGTTGTCGCGACTCCCTAGCATCATGTGGACGTTGTAACCATGATGAGTCACTGCCATGAACTTGGCCAGGGACGGATACCCAAGGATGATGTTGTAAGGAAGATAGATGTGGGCGACGTCGAAGTCGATGAGCTCTGTGCGGTAGTTATCGCGCTTGCCAAAGGTGATAGGGAGGTGGATCTGCCCTATCGGGGTGGTGGAGCCATTAGCCACTCCTAAGAAAAGCTTGGTGGGCTGTAGCTAGTCATAGGGCACTTGGAGGTGATCGAACGTCTTGATGGACAGAACTTTGAGCGCCGCACCGCCATCGATAAGGTTCTTGGTGAAGAGGACGTTGCTGATGACGGGCGAGCAAAGCATCCAGAGGGCGCCGGCAGTCGCCGCGCACTTGAGCTGGTCGGATGAGCTGAAGGTGATGGTGCACTTGGACAACCTGAGTGGATGCGTAGCCTCGAGCTTGGGAGGGCTGCATTCACCTCATGGGCAAACTGCTTGAAGATGTGATGAGAGGCAGGGGCCTGAGCGCCGCCCAGGATGCATGCGATGGCCTGAGGCTCCTGGAAGCCCCCCGCCCCCTCGTCCTGGTGGTGGTTGTTGTTCCTTCTTCGTGGTGGTGGCAGGGGAGGGAGGCCAGTGTTGCCCTGAGGACGGTCCTCACGAGGCCGGTCCCTCCATGGGCCCTCGCGAGCCTGGCCCTGCCAGCATTCCTCACGAGGCTGATCGCGCCACTCCTGGCGGGGGCCATGATCGTCCTACCATCCTCCAGTTCGGCCTCCTCCATGGCCGTAGCCTCGATCATTGTGCTCGAGGCGACGACCGAGGTGCCCATCACAGATGGCCCTGAGCTCCTGACAGTCGCTGGTGTTGTGGTTGTGCATGTTGTGGAAGACACATAACGGGTGGCTGCCCTTGGATGACTCCGGGTGGTCGCAGCTGCGCTTCATCTCTAGTTCGGCCACGAGCACTGCTTCCCCCTTGCGCTTCACATCCTTGGCCTTGGCTTTCTTGTCCTCTGGGCCGGCATCCGGGAGCTCGAGGAGGGACAGGCATTCTTCCTCAGCTCTTGTGCACTTGGTCGCCATGTTGAACATCTCCAGGGCCATGAACAAGTCCTCGTGTATGGCGAGCTCCTCCTTCATCTTGACATCCTGGATGCCATTAGTGAATGCGGAGATGATGGCCTCGTCCGACATCTTGGGGATCTTGAGACGAACGCTGTTGAAGCACTGGATGTACTTCTGCAGGGTCTCCCCTGCTTTTGCTTGATGCGCCGCAGGTCACCCTCAGCCGACAGACAGTCGCGAGTGCCCTGGAAGTTGGCAACGAAATGCGCGCGCATCTGCCCTAGGAGGAGATCGATCATACGGGCAGGTTCAGGAGCCACAAGCGCAGACCATCCTTGAGGGCCATGGGAAACCAGTTCTCCATGACATTCTCATCGCCGTCGGCCGCTTTGATGCTCAGCTCGTAGAGCTGCAAGAAATCAGCAGGCTCGGGGGTGCCGTCGTATCGTGGAGGCGGGTCAGGCTTGAACTTCCCCGGCCAGACGATGCTGCGCAGCTCCAGGGTGAAGGCGCAGCAACCTGCTATGGTTATGGGAGCGCGTCGCGGAGGTGGAGCCTGATCCTGGTGCTCCCGCGCCACCGCCAAAGGCGGCACATGGTCTTAATGTGGCAGTGTTGGGAGTGCATGAGCATCTTCTTGTGGCCGCTGGACCAATGATAACCTACAAGTATAGGGGATCGCAACAGTTTTTGAGGGTAAAGTATTCAACCCAAATTTATTGATTCAACACAAGGGGAGCCAAAGAATATTCTCAAGTATTAGCAGCTGAGTTGTCAATTCAACCACACCTGGACACTTAGTATCTGCAGCAAAGTGTTTAGTAGCAAAGTAATATGATAGTAGTGGTAACGGTAGCAAAAGGTAACAGTAGTAAAAGTAATGTTTTTCGTATTTTGTAGTGATGATAGCAATAGCAACGGAAAAGTAAATAAGTGAAGAACAATATGTGGAAAGCTCGTAGGCAATGGATCGCTGATGGAGAATTATGCCGGATGTGGTTCATCATGTAACAATCATAACCTAGGGTGACACAGAACTAGCTCCAGTTCATTAATGTAATGTAGGCATGTATTCCGAATATAGTCATACGTGCTTATGGAAAAGAACTTGCATGACATATTTTGTCCTACCCTCCCGTGGCAGCGGGATCCTTACGGAAACTAAGGGATATTAAGGCCTCCTTTTAATACAGTACCGGAACAAAGCATTAACACATAGTGAATACATGAACTCCTCAAACTACGGTCTTCACTGGTAAGTATCCCGATTATTGTCACTTCGGGGTTAACGGATCATAACACATAATAGGTGAGTATTGACTTGCAAGATAGGATCAAGAACACTCATATATTGATGAAAACATAAAAGGTTTAGATCTGAAATCATGGCACTCGGGCCCTAGTGACAAGCATTAGCATAGCAAAGTCATAGCAACATCAATCTCAGAATATAGTGGATACTAGGGATCAAACCCTAACAAAACTAACTCAATTACATGATAGATCCCATCCAACCCATCACCGTCCAGCAAGCCTACAATGGAATTACTCACGCACGGTGGTGAGCATCATGAAATTGGTGATGGAGGATGGTTGTTGATGATGATGGCGACGGATTCCCCTCTCTGGAGCCCCGAACGGACTCCAGATCAGCCCTCCCAAGAGGTTTTAGGGCGTGGCGGCGGCTCTGTATCGTAAAACGCGATGAATCCTTCTCTCTGATTTTTTTTCTCCTTGAAACACAATATATAGAGTTGGAGTTGGAGTCGGAGAGGCGCCAGGGGGCCCACGAGGTAGGGGGCGCGCCCTAGGGGGGCAGGTGCCCCCCACCCTTGTGGACAGGTGGTGGGCCCCTTGGCCTTCATCTTTTGCAGGTATTTTTTATAATTTCCAAAAAGTTGCTCCGTGAAGTTTCAGGTCATTCCGAGAACGTTTGTTTCTGCACATAAATAACACCATGGTAATTCTGCTGAAAACAGCGTCAGTCTGGGTTAGTTCCATTCAAATCATGCAAGTTAGAGTCCAAAACAAGGGCAAAAGTGTTTGGAAAAGTAGATACGATGGAGACGTATCAACTCCCCCAACCTTAAACCTTTGCTTGTCCTCAAGCAATTCAGTTGACAAACTGAAAGTGATAAAGAAAAACTTTTACAAACTCTGTTTGCTCTTGTTGTTATAAATATGTAAAGCCAGCATTCAAGTTTTCAGCAAAGATTATAACTAACCACATTCGCAATAACGCTTAGGTCTCAAGTTTACTCATATCAATAACATAATCAACTAGTGAGCAATAATAATAAATCTCGGATGACAACACTTTCTCAAAACAATCATAATATGATATAACAAGGTGGTATCTCGCTAGCCCTTTCTGAGACCGCAAAACATAAATGCAGAGCACCTTTAAAGACCAAGGACTGACTAGGCATTGTAATTCATGGTAAAAGAGATCCAGTCAAGTCATACTCAATGTAAATTAACAGTAATGAATGCAAATGATAGCGGTGCTCTTCAACTGATGCTTTTTAATAAGAGGATGATGACTCAGCATAAAAGTAAATAGGTAGGCCCTTCACAGAGGGAAGCAGGGATTTGTAGAGGTGCCAGAGCTTGGTTTTGAAATAGAGATGAATAATATTTTGAGCGGTATACTTTCATTGTCAACATAACAACCAAGAGATGGCGGTATCTTCTATGCTACACACATTATAGGCGGTTCCCAAACAGAATGGTGAAGTTTATACTCCCCCTTACAGCAACAAGCATCAATCCATGGCTTGATCGAAACAACGAGTGCCTCCAACTAACAAGAGTCCCAGGGGGAGTTTTGTTTGCAATTATTTTGATTTAGTTTGCATAAAGCATGGGACTGGGCATCCCGGTGACCAACCATTTATCCCGTGAGTGAGGAGCGGAGTCCACTCCTCTTGAGAATAACCCGCCTAACATGGAAGATACGGACAGCCCTAGTTGATACATGAGCTATTGGAGCATACAAAATAGGATATTTATTTGAAGGTTTAGAGTTTGGCACATACAAATTTACTTGGAACGGCAGGTAGATACCCTATATAGGTAGGTATGGTGGACTCATATGGAATAACTTTGGGGTTTAAGGGATTGGATGTACAAGCAGTATTCCCACTTAGTATAGGTGAAGGCTAGCAAAAGACTGGGAAGCAACCAGCTAGAGAGCGACAACAGTCATGAACATGCATTAAAATTAATCAACACTGAATGCAAGCATGAGTAGGATATAATCCACCATGAACATAAATATCGTGAATGCTATGTTGATTTTGTTTCAACTACATGCGTGAACATGCGCCAAGTCAAGTCACTTAAATCATTCAGAGGAGGATACCACCCTATCATACCACATCATAACCATTTTAATAGCATGTTGGCACTCAAGGTAAACCATTATAACTCATAGCTAATCAAGCATGGCACAAGAAACTATGGTCTCTAGTTGTCATTGCAAACATGTTTATTCATAATAGGCTGAATCAAGAATGATGAACTAATCATATTTACAAAAACAAAAGAGGTCAAGTTCATACCAGCTTTTCTCATCTCAGTCAGTCCATCATGTATCATCATAATTACCTTTCACTTGCACGACCGAACGATGTGAATAATAATAATAGTGCACGTGCATTGGACTAAGTTGGAATCTGCAAGCATTCAATAAACAGGAGAAGACAAGGCAATATGCGCTATTTTGTTAGATCAATAATAATGCATATAAGAGCTACTTCAACAATTTAATTATGGTCTTCTCCTATCGACACCCAAATAAAAGAAAATAAATAAAACTATTTACACGGGAAAGCTCCCAACAAGCAAAAGAAGAATAGTAAATCTTTTTGGGTTTTCTTTTTTTAATTACTACTACTAGCATAGAAAGTAAACTAATTAAAAGCTACAACTATTTTTTGGGTTTTTCTTAAGGTTTATCAAACACACAAGAAGAGAGCATAAAAAGGAAACTAAACTAACATGGATGATACAAATGAAAAAGTATGAGCATTGACATCTAGCAATGAGTGTGTGAACATGAATGTAATGTCGGTGGGAAATACGTACTCCCCCAAGCTTAGGCTTTTGGCCTAAGTTGGTCTATGGCCACGACTGGCCTGACACATATCCATAATAGTAGTTGGGGTCGTACTGCAATGAAGAAGAAGACTCCGATTGCCACTGGCTGGCAATCATCTCCGGATCCCACTGGTAATTAGACTGTCGTGAAGGATCAACTTGTGGTTCCGGCTCTGGCTCCATAGCTAGTGCAGGATTCTGGTAGGCTTGAATAGCCTTTAACGGAACAAGGTACTGGCCTGCAAATAAATCAAACAAAGAAGGAGCAGGCACGGTAATAGTCTCAGGATGATGTTTATCAAAGAACAATTTGTATTTAAGCTCTCCTTCCCTATTCTTAACAATAAAATCATGTGCCACCATACTTTTATAATCTAAATAAACACACAACAACACCTTTTCTTCCTTCTCATCATGCCTAATAGGTATGTTAAAATGCGCAGCTAGGCGTGAGGCATAGATGCCTCCAAAGATGGGGCCCTTGGTATGGTTCAGACTTAACCGTTTAGCAATAATGCCGCCCATACTAACAGAGTTATCACCGTATAAACCATGGAGCAAAATAATAATATGAGGGACACTAAGGTTTCCACAGTTCCCGCGACCAATTAAACAACGACTAGCAAATAATGCAAAATAGCGTAAAACAGGAAAATGTATGCTAGTGATTCGTGCATCGGAAACATTCCTTGTTTCCCCTACAGTGATAGTGTCAATAAACCCATCCACATCCTCACGATGTGGTCCCTCTGTCTTGCCCTCGAAAGGGACTAGACAGACCCGACAAAAATCATAAAGTGGCATCTCCTTATGCTCATCATATAAATGAAACTCCACTGTAGGTGGTGAGCTCCTAGAATGGAAATGAATGTTTTGCACAAAGATATTTGTGAGTAAGAGATACTGATCGCGTTGGTCGTGGAGGAAAGTGGTGAGGCCTGCATTCTTAGCCAATTCATAAAAATCTTCATAAATCCCGGCTGCTCTCAAGAAATCATCGGAAGGCCATTCACACGCCCGAACCTCCACGGTGCGAGGCAGATTATACTTAGGCTTTGGTGCCTTTTCCTTCGAGCTTTGGCTCGATGAGACCCTAAAAAGTCTCTTCACATTTTCTGAAAAATTCTGAAATTTTTAGTAACTTCAAAAATAAAAGTAAACCAAACTCAATCATATTGATAGCAACTACTCCTACAAGTGCCTAGGGCCTATATCATGCATCAAAACTACTTTTGACCATATAAATTTGACATGCAAGCTCAAGAACAGGGTAACCTAAGCAGCAAAAATTCGCAATGAATAAAGCACTAGAACAAAAACTAATTGGACCAATGGAGGAGTCACATATCAAGGAACAATCTCCCCAAGCAGTTTTGTGAGAGGTGCTTTGACCAAGGAGATCGAAAATGGCAGCAAGATGAGCTAGAACTCGTGCTTGAGCTGGATATTCGTGTTTGTGGGAGGAAGAAGGAGTGTGTGGGTGTAGGAATAAGTGGAGAAGGGCCACCGTGGGCCCACGAGGCAGGGGGCGTGCTCAGGGGGTAGGGCATGCCCTCCACCCTCGTGGGCAGGTGGTTGACCCCCCCTGTTGTGTTCTTAGTGTCAAATATTCTCAAATACTCCAGAAAAAATCATATTTAAATTTTAGGGCATTTGGAGAACTTTTATTTTCGGGGTATTTTTATATTGCACGGATAATCAGATAACAGACAGAAAAATACTATTTTTATTTTTTTAATATAAATATCAGAAAGCAAAAGGAGGGTACAACGGGTTGTGCCTTCTAGTTTCATCCATCTCATGATCATCAAAAGGAATCCACTAACAAGGTTGTTCAAGTCTTGTTAATGAACTCATTCCGAATAACATGGAACCAGAGAAATTTCGAATAACACTATGTTACCTCAACGGGGATATGCACATCCCCAATAATAAGAATATCATATTTCTTCTTGACAGTAGGTAGAGGAAATTCAAAACCTCCAAATATAATCGATGGACTTTTTCACATAGAGTTGATACTATGAACTTCAGGTTGTTTCCTCGGAAAGTGTACCGTATGCTCATTACCATTAACATGAAGGTGACATTGCCTTTAGTTCTATCAATAACAGCCCCTGCAGTATTCAAGAAGGGTCTTCCAAGAATAATAGACATACTATCGTCCTCGGGAATATCAAGAATAACAAAGTCCGTTAAAACACTAATGTTTGCAACTACAACATGCACATCCTCACAAATACCGACATATATAGCAGTTGATTTATCAGCCATTTGCAAAGATATTTCAGTAGGTGTCAACTTATTTAAATCAAGTCTACGATATAAAGAGAGAGGCATAACACTAACACCGGATCCAAGATCACATAAAGTAGTTTTAACATAGTTTCTTTTAATGGAGCATGGTATATTTGGTACACCGGGATCTCCAAGTTTCTTAGGTATTCCACCTTTAAAAGTATAATTAGCAAGCATGGTGGAAATTTCAGCTTCCGATATCTTTCTTCTATTTGTAACAATATCTTTCATATACTTAGCATAAGGATTCATTTTGAGCATATCAGTTAATCGCATACGCAAAAAGATAGGTCTAATCATTTCGGCAAAGCGCTCAAAATCCTCATCATCCCTTTTCTTAGATGGTTTGGGAGGAAAAGGCATGGGATTCTGAACCCATGGTTCTCTTTCCTTACCATGTTTCCTAGCAACAAAATCTTTCTTATCATAACGTTGATTCTTTGATTGTGGGTTATCAAGATCAACAACAGGTTCAATTTCTATATCATTATCATTATTAGGTTGAGTATCATCAGGAACATTATCATTAACATTATCACTAGTTTCAGGTTCATTACCAGATTGTGTTTCAGCATCAGAGATAGAAATATCATTTGGATTCTCAGGTGTTTCAGTAATAGGTTCACTAGAAGCATGCAAATTCCTATCATTTTTCTTTTTCTTCCTTTTAGAAGGACTAGGTGCATCTATATTATTTCTTTGAGAATCTTGCTCAATTCTCTTAGGATGGCCTTCAGGATACAAAGGTTCCTGAGTCATTTTACCACCTCTAGTCATAACTCTAACAACATTATCATTATCCTTACTATTCAATTCATTGAGCAAACCATTTTGAGCTTTAAGTACTTGTTCTACTTGAGTGGTAACCATAGAAGCGTGTTTACTAATAAGTTTAAGTTCACCTTTGACATTAGACATATAATCACCCAAGTGTTCAAGCATATTTGAATTGTATTTCAATTTTCTACCAAAATAAGCATTAAAATCTTCTTGCTTACCCATAAATTTACCAAACTCATCTAAGCATGGGCTAGCAAATTTAGTAAATGGGATTTCAGAGAATTTACCTTTACTACCTTTGTCGGGTTATCAAGACCATGCGTTTCTTCAATAGGTAGAGGATTAAGATCATATGTTTCTTAATCAGGCGGTAAATTAAGACCATGTATTTCTTTAATAGGAGGTAAATTCTTAACATCTTCAGCTTCAATACCTTTTTCTTTCATAGATTTCTTTGCCTCTTGCATATCTTTAGGACTGAGAAATAGAATACCCCTCTTCTTCGGAGTGGGTTTAGTAATAGGCTGAGGAATTGGGTCCGGAGGTGTCCAATTATTTTCATTTGTCAACATATTATTCAATAGAATTTCAACTTCATCTGGTGTTCTTTCCCTGAAAACGGAACTAGCACAACTATCCAGGTAATCTCTGGAGGCATCGGTTAGTCCATTATAGAAGATATCAAGTATTTCATTTTTCTTAAGAGGATGATCAGGAAAAGCATTAAGTAATTGGAGAAGCCTCCCCCAAGCTTGTGGGAGACTCTCTTCTTCAATTTGCACAAAATTATATATATCCCTTAAAGCAGCTTGTTTCTTATGAGCAGAGAAATATTTAGCAGAGAAGTAATAAATCATATCCTGTGGACTACGCACACAACGAGGATCAAGAGAATTAAACCATATCTTAGCATTACCCTTTAATGAGAACGGAAATATTTTAAGGATATAAAAGTAACGGGTTCTCTCATCAGTCGTGAATAGGGTGGCTATATCATTCAATTTAGTAAGATGTGTCACAACAGCTTCAGATTCATAGCCATGAAAAGGATCAGATTCAACCGAAGTAATTATATCAGGATCAACAGAGAATTCATAATCCTTATCTGTAACACAGATAGGTGAACTAGCAAAAGCAGGGTCAAGTTTCATTCTAGCATTTAGAGATTGCTTGTTCCATTTAGCTAATAACCTCTTAAGTTCGTATCTATCTTTGCAAGCTAAAATAGCTAAAGAAGCTTCTTGATCAAAAACATAACCCTCAGGAATAACAAGTGATTCTTCATCATCACTTTCATCAGTATTATCAGATTCAATATTTTCAATCTCTCTATCCCTAGCTAGTTGTTCATCAAGAAATTCACCAAGTGGCACAGTAGTATCAATCATAGAAGTAGTTTCATCATAAGTATCATGTATAGTGGAAGTGGCATCATCAATAACATGTGACATATTAGAACGAATAGCAGAAGCAGGTTTAGGTGTCGCAAGCTTACTTAAAACAGAAGGTGAATCAAGTGCAGAGCTAGATGGCAGTTCCTTACCTCCCCTCGTAGTTGAGGGATAAATCTTAGTTCTTGGATCTTTCAAGTTCTTCATAATGACAAGCAGATATAAATCCCAAGTGACTCAAAGAATAGAGCTATGCTCCCCGACAACGGCACCAGAAAATAGTCTTGATAACCCACAAGTATAGGGGATCGCAACAGTTTTCGAGAGTAAAGTATTCAACCCAAATTTATTGATTCGACACAAGGGGAGCCAAAGAATATTCTCAAGTATTAGCAGGTGAGTTGTCAATTCAGCCACACCTGGAAACTTAGTATCTGCAGCAAAGTGTTTAGTAGCAAATTAATATGATAGTAGTGGTAACGGTAGCAAAAGGTAACAGTAGTAAAATTAATGTTTTTGGTATTTTGTAGTGATGATAGCAATAGCAACGGAAAAGTAAATAAGCGAAGAACAATATGTGGAAAGCTCGTAGGCAATGGATCGGTGATGGAGAATTATGCCGGATGCGGTTCATCATGTAACAATCATAACCTAGGGTGACACAAAACTAGCTCTAGTTCATTAATGTAATGTAGGCATGTATTCCGAATATAGTCATACGTGCTTATGGAAAAGAACTTGCATGACATCTTTTGTCCTACCCTCCTGTGGCAGCGGGGTCTTTATGGAAACTAAGGGATATTAAGGCCTCCTTTTAATAGAGTACCGGAAAAAAAGCACTAACACATAGTGAATACATGAACTCCTCAAACTACGGTCATCACCAGTAAGTATCCCGATTATTGTCACTTCGGGGTTAACGGATCATAACACATAATACGTGACTATAGACTTGCAAGATAGGATCAAGAACACTCATATATTGATGAAAACATAATAGGTTCAGATCTGAAACCATGGCACTCGGGCCCTAGTGACAAGCATTAAGCATAGCAAAGTCATAGCAACATCAATCTCAGAACATAGTGGATACTAGGGATCAAACCCTAACAAAACTAACTCAATTACATGATAGATCCCATCCAACCCATCACCGTCCAGCAAGCCTACGACGGAATTACTCACGCACGGCGGTGAGCATCATGAAATTGGTGATGGAGGATGGTTGATGATGACGATGGCGACGGATTCCGCTCTCCGGAGCCCCGAACGGACTCCAGATCAGCCCCCCCGAGAGGTTTTAGGGCTTGGCGGCGGCTCCGTATCGCAAAACGCGATGAATCCTTCCCTTTGATTTTTTCTCCCCGAAACACAATATATAGAGTTGGAGTTGGAGTCGGAGAGGCACCAGGGGGCCCATGAAGTAGGGGGCGCGCCCCCCACCCTCGTGGACATGTGGTGGACCCCCTGGCCTTCATCTTTTGTAGGTATTTTTTATATTTTCCAAAAAGTTGCTCTGTGAAGTTTCAGGTCATTCCGAGAATGTTTGTTTCTGTACATAAATAGCACCATGGTAATTCTGCTAAAAACAACGTCAGTCCAGGTTAGTTCCATTCAAATCATGCAATTTAGAATCCAAAACAAGGGCAAAAGTGTTTGGAAAAGTAGATACGACGGAGACGTATCAATCAAATGGCAGCTTTCTTCTTCACACGCCGGCGCCTTGCGCGACGGGTCACGCCGCGGGGTCTCGCACCTCAGCTCAAGGGCAACGTCTTGATGGGGAGGTGGAGGAGGTGCTCCATGGTCTACATCACCCGCAACAGGCGGCAGGCGAGGCAGCGAGAGAGACGGTCCAGGACAGTCCCCGGCGGCGCTAACGAGCTCGGCGATGTGGTCCAGCCAGTCTTCGTAGAGGTCGTCGACGGTGCGGTAGCGCAGGAGCTCGTGTGCCATGAGCAACGTAGGCTTCGCGTCCGCCGGGCCGCGACGAGCTTGGGACGTTGAACCGGCTAGAGTCAGCAACGGGGTGGCTGTGCGCCCATCACGCCGCACGAAGGGGTGCAGCGACGAAGCTTGCTGCTCGTGCCCCGCCGGGCTGGTGGCGGCGGGCGATGGAGAACAACGAGGTGGCCCACCGGCAGGCGCCATCTAGGCGACGCGAGTGGCGAGGGCGGCCTGACGCTCAGCACGGGCTCAACGTGCGGCAACCATGGAAGCGGTGGAGCGGTGGCGAGTCGACCGGCGGAAGAGAGGCTCCGACGCACCCCTATCTGGCGCGCCAAATGTCGGATTTCGGGTTCCACAGACCCTTGAGACGTTCGAACTCTAGGGTGCGTGCGAAGAACTCGTCCTTCCCAGTCTGCCTGCTTGCTAATCTCACGGCCTAGTCGGACGAACTCAAGGAAAAGAGACACGGTAGTTTACCCAGGTTCGGACCACCTTGCGGTGTAAAACCCTACTCCTGCTTTGTGGTGGATTGGCCTCGAGGGTATGAGGATGAACTAGTACAGTGGGATAATGACCTCAAGAGGAGGGGTGTTCTTGTGCTTGATGAGCTGGTGGGTGTGAGGATGACCTGAATGATCTGTCCCTACGGCGGTGGTGCAGCTCTATTTATAGTGGCCTTGGTCCTCCTCCCAAATGTAGGCGGGAAGGGATCCCACACGGCCAAATTCGAAGGGTGACAACTAGTACATGCTATCCTGGCAAAAGTGGCATTCGCCTGCAAAAGCCTCTGGTGCTGACGCCGCGGTGGGCTCGGCGATGACCTCCATCTTGCCATCCTGGAGGTCTTGGTCTTGTTGCATGGGAATAGAAACCTTTGGTTGATTCCTCGGGACTCTGCGCTAGCTCTTTCCTCCTTAGAACCAAACAGGAAACTGGTACACTGCGTCCGCTAGCGCCCGCCTAGCCTTGGTCGTCATGGCTCACGTCATCCGAACCTCGCGAGGTGAACCTTGCATAGAAATCTCCACTCCTCGGGAGCCAGCCTTGGGAGGCCACCCCTGTGGAGGTCTTGGGGTCGTCCACCTCGCGAGGCTTGGCCCCTCGCGAGAGTTGTTGATGTTGAAGTTGGGCCGTACCAGGCCATCGATGGAGCCACGCGTTGGGCCGCAGGCAGGCAAGTCTGGGTACCCCGTTCCTAGAACACCAACATTCTTTTGGGGTATGAAGAAATGAAACGTATAATTGAGGGTGTTCCAAAATTTAATCTCGAGAGATTTCTTGATTTTGATCTAGAGGAAATTTATATGTTTTGTATGGTAAATTGCATTGAGAATCCTTATATTGCCAACTATCTAAAGACAAGAAAAAAAATAGAATATGAAGAGAGTACTAATGAAAGGGAAAATATTTCCCAATACCCTCCTAGTGTTTATTATGATGAATCAGGCAACAAGTGCCAAGTAAGACCTTTGGGATGATCTATGGTGATAGTTGATTTGATCTTGCTGAAAAAGAAAAACTTCTGCGCTCAGGAAAATAGTTCACATTTTTAATAGAAGCGTGATAAAATATTGATTATTTTGTGAGAAGATTAACAGACAAATTTCCTAGGTTGTCCTAATTTTTCAGAATTTTTGGAGTAGCAGAAGTTTGGTTGGAGTACAGATTACTACAGACTGTTCTGTTTTTTGACAGATTCTATTTTAATGCATAGTTTGCTTGTTTCCTAGTTTCTATGGCTCATGTTACTCAATATAAATTGTGGAAATGATATGATTGTCGGATGTGGTGTTCCGGCAAACCCTTAAGGTTCGAACACTCGGGTGCACGCGAAGTCTTTTCCTCCCACCGATCTACGCCCTAGCTCGCTAAGATCTCGCGGACAAACTCGACGAACTCGCAACACAGAAAGACACAAGATTTATACTGGTTTGGGACAGCGTTGTGGTGTAATACCCTACTCCAGTGTGGTGGTGGTGGATTGCCTCTTGGGCTAATGATGAACAATACAAGGAGAAGAACCGCCTCCTGAGGTTGAGGTGTTCTTGTGCTTGGTGGGTGTGTGGTTGAGGCTGATCTTGTCTCCCCTCCTATGGTGGTGGCTAGTCCTATTTATAGGGGCCCTATTCCTCTTCCCAAATATTGAGCAGGAAGGGAGCCAACAACGGCGGGCTAATTTGAAGGGGGGCAGCTAGTACAAGCCATCCCGACAAAGGTGGTCTCCGCCTGCGAAAGGCTCTGGTGGTGACGCCATCTTGGGCTCCACGATGACCTCCGTCTTGCCATCCTTCTGGTCTTGGTCTTGTTGCACCGATATGGCAACCTTTTCCTGATGCCTCGGTAATCCTTGCATGCGCTAGCCTCCTTAGCACCAAAGAGGAAACAAGGACGCTACACGCGCTGGCGCCCGCCTGGTGTCGATCATCATGGCTCACGTCACGAGAGCCTCGTGAGGTTCGCCCTGCCTTGATATCTCTATTCCTCATGAGCCTGCCCGATTAGGCTACTCTAGAGGAGGTCTCGTGTCGTCCGCCCCGCGAGGCCTGGCCCCTCGCGAGGATCTTGGATGCCTTGTTGGTGAAGACGGGCCGTACGGCCTGCTGGCTTAGCCACGCCGCGGGCCGTAGGCAGGCAAGTCTGGGACCCCCGTTCCTAGGACGCCGACTGTAGCCCCCGGGCCCAAGGTGCGCTCAGGCTTGGCTTCGGGGCGAAGCCAAGGGCCAAGTACGGAGCACCGCAGGCCCCAAAAGCATGCGGCCATAGTTGACGCGTGACAGTTGATTGGATGTGGGCGTCTCCGCTTCCCCACGCTGCCCTTGAATCCGCCTGGCTATGCGGCCCCCGCCTCTTGCACAACTATTCTTCCTTTGCCACGCCTGGTTCTTCCAATCTCCCTCCTTCCTCGAGGCCCTGCTCTGCCCTCCCAATCTGACTTGTGCTTCGCTTGCTTCACCACCATGGCGCCAAAGCAAGCCGAAAAGGGGAAGAAACCTCTGTCTCCACCAACTGCGCCTCCATCCTTCGAGCTGGCGCTCGGCCGGCCTCGGGTGCTCAACGACGAGGCCATGGACAAGGTGCGCCCCATGCTTGCTTCTAGTTTCAACGAGTGGGGAGAGATGGTGTCTTGGACCGCATCTCGCGCACGCACGGCTCAGGCAGTCACCGAGGTTCCGATCTTCATTGAGGCCCTCTGGGCTGGCCTGATTCCTCCCTTCTCCGCCTTCTTCAACGCGGTGCTCGAGCATTATCAGATCCACTTGCTCCATTTCGACCCTCAATCTGTGACCCTTCTTACCGTCTTCGCCTTCTTGTGCGAGGCCATGGTGGGCATCGCTCCTTCCGTGGCACTCCTGCGCCACTTCTTCTTGTTGCATCTCACCGGTCCCCAGCAGAGCTCGGGGTGCGTGGGCTTCCAGGCTGTGGCCGCGACGGCGGGCACGGGGATCGAGTTCGAGCTTCCTTCATCGATGAGCGAGTTCCACATACGATGGGTGTTTTTTGACGCCGGCGTGCTCAACCCTCTGCTCCAAGTTCCGGTGGGGCCCGCTGTTCCAATCTCCGGCTGGTGCCATCAGAAGCTCACGAGCCCCCGCCTTGCCCCCGTCTGGGCCAGGCTGAGGTGGTTGAAGGACCTCGGTGTGACTGCACCCATGGTGGTGAAGGAGTTCGTCCGGCGTCGAGTCGCTCCACTTCAGCGCCACTCCCGCCCGATGTGGGACTTGCTCCGCAGCCAGGATAACATGAGGTTTCAGGAGAAGGGGCTTCCTCTTGCGGCGCGGTAAACAGTGCTCACGGTCCTATCGGGTGTCCCTTTGCTGGATGAGATGCCCAAGATCAGTTGCCTGTTGTACCGCTGCGAGAACAAAGCCACATTTTCCGTGAGCATGCCTTCCTTTGACGAGTGGGGGTTGCGCCCAATTGGCTTGGTGGGGCCCTACGAGAACCCCATCGTTGTGGTTCCCTTCCTCGCCGCCGGTGCCGAGCTCGCCCCTGGTAACGGTGCGGGGGAGCGAGCTTCGACGGGGGCCGACGGCTTGAGTGCTGAGGAGCACCTGGCGAGTGGTGATCTAGGGGCGTCGTCCTCGGGGCCTGTGACCCCCCTCCTGAGGCATCGGTTGTTGAGGAGCCGCGGCGTGCGGCTCCCGAGGCTGAGGCTCCAGGAGCCTCGGGAGGTTGCAGCGAGAGGGCGCTGGGCAGTTCGCCACGACCAGGCTCCCCTGAAGCCATCCCTCTCAATTCCCCTTTGGCTCTGCCTCGCACCGGCCATCACATCCAGCGCTTCGGTCGTTTGTGTGTGGACTTCGAGCAGCTCCGCAAGAGGAAGGGATCCCCCAGCGGCAGCAATATCTTCGGGCCGTTGAAGCGGTGAAAGTACATCGCCATTGACGCATAAGCATCTTATTGCCGTGACTTCTTGTATGTGGTCTTCTTATCCTGACGTTTGTCCCTCAGGGCTCCCTCCGTTAAAGATGTTGCATCTTCCGAGAGGCGGCCTCTTCCTTCATCAACTCCCCCATCGGCCTTGAGCATTCCTGGCCTGCCTGCCGCCTCCGGAGCGGGGTCGATCGGGGGAGCGTCCCCGTCTTCGTGGTGCGCTGAATCCGTGGTTTGGCTGCCTCTCCTTCACGGTCTAGCATGGAGCTGGGCGGGCGTTCCCAAGACTCCTCCCTTGCTCATGAACAGCTGCTGGCTGACTTTGATCCTTGGTTCCTCTTCAAGCGGCGAGCCTCGATCAGCTTGGGCTCCTTGCGAGGACGGGCCTGTGTCAGGCGCGGTGTCAGCCCACAGCCCCCAGCCGAGAGGTAGCATGCCACTTGGCACTCCGCCCGCAGCCCCCGAGGTGGAGGACGAGGCGTGTCGAGCATTTGAGCTCGAGCGCAGGCGGAGCGTAGTTCGCCATGAGCTCTTCCAGGAGGCGATGGGCGCGATGAGCCGCCTCGGTGAAGAGCTCGCTGGTGTCGATTCGTGTCTTGAGGCTGAAGGTCTCCGGCTAGTGGAGGAGCGGCGTAAGCTAAGGGTGGCCATCAACCTCGGTCGCTATCAGCGCAACCTCGAGAATGCGAAGGCCGAGGCGTCCCTCAAGATCGCCCATGAAGCCCGCTCGCGAGCCTTGGAGGAGGCTCGCGAGGCTGCGGAGGAGCACGCGCGGGGGCTCCAGGCCTGGAGCATGTCCCATGAGCAACAGGTGGAGGCGCGCGGGGCCGCTCTTGCATCGCTGAGGGGGACGCCCATGGACGAAGAAGAGGTCCGGAAGCACGAGGACGCACTGGCCCTGGAAGCCGTGGAGCGTAGCCTCGAGCTCGAGCAACTGGACACGAGGGAGCGTCAAGTTGCTCAAGCAGAAGATGTCGTCGGGGCCCACGAGGCCGGAGTCGAGGAGGAGATCAATCGCCGGGTGGCCGAGGTTCGCGCAGATCTGGAGGGTAGGTATGAATTGAAGCTAAAGCTTGCAGGTGTGGAGGATGCGGGCAGGGACGCCGCCCTCAGGCCCAGGTTGGAGAGGCCGAGAGGCGCGCGGAGGCCACGGCCGCCGCCCTAGTTACGGCACAGGCGGACTTGGCCTCCGCCCCCGTCGAGCTGCTTTCTCTCCGGAGCCGAGTTGATGATGCTGAGGCTGTCGCGTGGTGAAACAGGGAGGAAGTGCTCCAGCGCCGGTCGCTGGAGCGTGAGCATGCTCCTATGCTTCAAGACCTCCGGAACAGGGCCAACACCGCCCAGGGTTTCATCTATGACGAGAATGCCCCGGCCCCTCACTCAAATGACTACGTCAGACACCTGACCTTCTTTACTGAGGTGGTGACGCGTCTGGAGGCTCGATCTGCCAGAGCTCGCCAGCTTGTGGAGAAAAGGGGTCGTGGCCTGCTTGACGCGCTTTCTCCCGTGTCTTCAACCACCTTATGAATGCTGACGCCAACTTCAATTTCGACGCCGCAATTGCCCCCATACCCACGGCGATTCGGGGCGACCTGGTGTGTTGGGTAGAGTATAATGTGGACGCGCTGGTCAGGGCCTTCACCTCGGAGGATGACGCGGTGGTGGTCATCGCAGACGAAGGTGACATGGTCGACGACGGTGATGTGGGCGTCGCCGACGGCGGCGATGATACCGACGAAGATGATGACGACGCGAGTGACGCGTCCGTGGGTGATGTAGCGAGTGATATTTCTGGCTGATCCCATGTTCTCCTGTCGTTTCACCCTGCACGCAAAACTCGGGCGTGGCCCTTGGAAGACTTGTAAGAGCATTTTGAGAGGGGAAGCCCCTCATGTAAGCAAACGGTAGTTTTACTTTCCTATGGGATGTGGGTATGTGTCCTCGTGAACTCGTGGAGCCAGGGGCGAGCTTTCCATCATGGTTTACCTTAGTCAGCGCCAGCCTCTGGCTGGGTCGTGAAGCGACGAGTTTCTGAGAATCCTGCGGAGCTTATCGCCTCGTCTGAGGGGGCCCCGCAAGTGGCGAGCACCAGCCGTAGTACTGGCGCATGCTTGACAAGCGTTCGCTCCGCGCGGTCCAGCTCAAGAGGAGCTCGCGAGGGAAAGGTGATGGACATGAATCCCAAACCAAACGAGATCCAGAAGGCAAGAAATGGCTCAAACGAGAAAAGGCACCCCCCATGCACATCGATAAAAATTCGGCTTGAACTTAAATCCAGATCCAGAAAGCAAAGCCACAGAAAGAGAGATCCAAAGCAAAAGGCCGCGTCAGGCACCTAGTCTAGTCTTCTGGTCTTCAAGTCTTCTCACCAGCACGGAGCTAAGTGCTGCCACTAGGCATGGGAGGGATCCCCAGGGCCTGAGGCCGACGCTCCTGAGACTCCAGGGCATGTACGGCCCCAACTCATTATTACGTGAGAGTGTCACGGGCAGCGAGCTTCACAGGCACTGGGTCTTCTTCATAGGTACTAGCCTTGCTTCATATCGCTAGACGAGGGCCCTGCCTTGCGCCACCCTTGATCTCCTTTGAGCCGACCGGTCACCAGGACGACACAAAAGAGGGAAGGGGACGCCAGTGTTTCCCTCAGCGACCACATGTCCTCTGCCGGGGGAAGGGTCGTCGAAGCCTCCCCGACAGAGGGCCTACCTCCGGGTGTCCCCTGGCTTCGCGCGCCTCGAGGAGGGGCCTGGCTCCCGACCCCTCTCCTGCTGCCACAAGCGCGATCCTCCCGCCGTCAGGGAGGCCATCGAGCTGGGGCCGCTGGCCGTTGCGGTGACGTGTTCCTCCTGCGACTCATGGTTAGCGTAAGCTTGCTCTTGAGGATTTAGGGGTACCCTGTAGTGGTCGTGGCACACGTGGTCGTGGTGGTTCCCCGATAGCTCCTGGAAGGCTTCGACTCCTAAAGTCGCTTCTTCCTAATCTTCTCCAACGAACGAGCCGGGGTCGTCCTCCGGCGCGTACTCCTAGTCCGTCATGCGGGGCACGTAGGCTTCTGGGGCCGTTACCCCGAGCACCTCGCCATGATGCCCCACACTCCACGTCGCCCGGCCTAGCATGATGTCCTGGGTGTGATAGCGCGGCGTCCCGCTTGGGCCATGGAAGGCGATGCTTGTGGTCATGTTTGTTGCAGGTGGTATGGGGCGACAGAGCCCCAGGTGCCGCCGGCCATGCTGGTGTTGACGAAGCCCCCTGGCGCACCTAATGACACGTTGTCGCGGCTTGGTCTGCCGTGGATCGCCGCAGCGGCCTGAGGAGGAAGCTGATGGCAAAAGGGCGGGGCTCCCGAGGCCGCCGCGTCCAGCAGCTCGGCAACGCGTTCCAGCAGTGCGTCCCGGCCGCTTTCCATCAGCCGGCACAGCAACAGCTCCCTTGCCACGGTGAGTGCTGCCCGTGTGTTTGCCTATTCTCGTCGTGAGTGCGGCGCCGTCTGGCCTGTCGTGGAGTGAGGGTAGAAGATGCCTGGCCGCGTCGCCCGCGCCCCGCCGGATTGGGCAGCGCTCATGCCGCTTGGAGCGCGGGGTTGAGGTCTTCATAGGTGGGCGGCGCCGACCGGGCTGGCCAGGCTACCCGGCAGTCGGACTCAGCTCTTGGGTCATCGGACATCACGGCCGCGGAGCATCTAAAGTCGATTGGCGGGGAAGAAACTCCGGCGCACCCCTACCTGGCGCGCCAAATGTCGGATGTGGGGTTCCGGCAAACCCTTAAGGTTCGAACACTGGGGTGCGCGCGAAGTCTTTTCCTCCCACTGATCTACGCCCTAGCTCGCTAAGCTCTTGCGGACAAACTTGGCGAACTCACAACATAGAAAGACACAAGAGTTATACTGGTTCGGGCCACCATTGTGGTGTAATACCCTACTCCAGTGTGGTGGTGGTGGATTGCCTCTTGGGCTAATGATGAACAATACAAGGGGAAGAACTGCCTCCTGAGGTTGAGGTGTTCTTGTGCTTGTTGGGTGTGTGGTTAAGGATGATCTTCTCTCCCCTCCTATGGTGGTGGCTAGTCCTATTTATAGGGGCCCTGGTCCTCGTCCCAAATATTGAGCGGGAAGGGAGCCAACAACGGCGGGCAAATTTGAAGGGGACAGCTAGTACAAGCCATCCTAACAAAGGTGGTCTCCGCCTGCGAAAGGCTCTGGTGGTGACGCCGTCTTGGGCTCCACGATGACCTCCCTCTTACCATCCTTCTGGTCTTGGTCTTGTTGCACTGATATGGCAACCGTTGCCTGATGCCTCGGTACTCCTCGCCTGCGATGTCCTCCTTAGCACCAAAGAGGAAACAAGGACGCTGCGCGCGCTGGCGCCCGCCTGGTGTCGATCGTCATGGCTCACGTCACGAGAGGCTCGTGAGGTTCGCCCCACCTTGATATCTCTGCTCCTCATGAGCCTACCTGACTAGGCTACTCCAGAGGAGTTCTCGCGTCGTCCGCCTCGCGAGGCCTGGCCCCTCGCAAGGGTCTTGGATGCCTTGTTGATGAAGATGGGTCGTACGGCCTGCTGGCTCAGCCATGCCGCGGGCCGCAGGCAGGCGAGTCTGGGGACCCCCGTTCCTAGGACGCCGACAATGATATAGTAGGCATTGTGTGAGAACAATTATAAATCTTTTCTTTGACAGTACCAAAGTGGATGATTTGTCTTTATCATACTAACCTATCTCACGAAGTTCCGTTAAGTTTTGTGTGATTGAAGTTTTCAAGTTTTGGGTGAGATATCGATATGAGGAGAATAAGGGGTGACAAGACCCTAAGATTGGGGATGCCCAAGGAACTCCCAAGGTAATATTCAAGGAAGATCCAAGCAACTAAGGTTGGGGATGCCCCGGAAGGCATCCGTTCTTTCGTCTCCAACAATATCGGTAACCTCACTTGGAGCTATGTTTTCATTCGTCACATGATATGAGTTTTACTTGGAGCACCATTTTATTTTGTTAGTATTTGCTTGCTATTGTTTATAATAATGTTTTGCATCTTTTATTTCAATAAAAGTGACAATGATAGCCTTTACTATGCTTATTTTGCAAGTCTACATGTTGTTGTTTCAAAACAGAAAGTTTATCGCTGTCGCAAAAATTCCTGAGAAAATTCAGAATGTGATAAATGTTGAAACTTTTTGCAAAATAAGCTTTGATAAATTTTCTACAGTGTGGTAATTTTTTTGACTTTTTGGAGTTACAGAAGTATGATTGTTCTTGCATTCTTTACAGATTGTACTATTTTGGCAGATTGCTGTTATGGTTGCATTGTTTGCATGTGTTTGCTTGTTTAATGATTCTATTTGCGAATAGGAGTATCAAATATGCAGACGAATTTAGTATGCAATTTTAGATAATAATTTTAGTGATTTGCTACATTAGAGAATAATAAGGTTTTGCACTGATTTATACTAACATATCTCATGAGTTCTTGTTGAGTTTTGTGTGTATGAAGTTTTTAAGATTTAGGGAAACCGTGATATAAAAGGAATTAAGGAGACACAAAAACTCAAGATTTGCGATGCCGAAGGCATCCTAAGATAATATTTCAAGAAGTCTCAAGCATCTAACCTTGGGGATGCCCCAGTAGGCAACCCACCTTCCTTCATCAACAATTATCGGTTATTATCGGTTGATCCTAAGTTTTTGCTTCTTCACATGATGTGTGCTATTCTTGGAATGTCATTTTGTCTTGTTTTGCTTGCTGTTTTAATAAAATACTTAGATATGAAAGTTTTTAATTAAGAGAGAGTCCTCAAATAGCTACCCATTTACTTAACTACTCGTTTGATCTTCACTTATATCTTTTTGGAGTAGCTTGTCATTTACTCTTGTGTTTCACTTATATCCTATGAGTAAATTGTTGAATAAATTGAATATAATGAAGCTGAAATTATATGTTCACATCATGCCTAATGGTAGCTGCACATTGGGTTTAGAAAGTGAAATCTTTTGAAGTTTGACAATCACAGTATTGGTCATACAAGCAATTCATGAGTGATTAGTAGAAGGAAGAGAACTTTCACATGCAAATACACTATCTTGGAACTCTTTTGTGATTGTGAGCCCCCATCAAAATATTATATGCCAAAATTGTTGACGTTGGACAAGGAAGACAATGTGATGATTCATGTTTGTTCATGTTCACATAGAATTTATATTCCCATAGATCCTTCAACATGTGGTGCTTGCCCCCCATCTTTGCTAGCCAAAAATTCTGCACTAAGTAGAGATACTACTTGTGCATCCAAAAACCCTGAAACCCAAATCTTATTTTCAAGAGTCCACCATACCTACCTAAGGATTGAGTAAGATCCTTCGAGTAAGTTGTCATCGGTGCAATAGAAGGCAATAAAATTGCTTCTAAAAGTGTTAGATCATTTAGTGTAAGAGAAAATTGAGTGTTGTACGAACTTGTGATGGCAAAGAATAAAAGCGACAGACTGCATACTAAAGGTTGCTATCATAAGGGGAAATATAACGTGATGTTATTTTGCACTAAGGGATTGAGCATACAAATAAAAAGCGCATGGCAACCTCTACTTCCCTCAGCGAAGGGCCTACCTTTTACTTTTATGTATTTACTTTCATGCAAGAGTCAAGGTTATTCTCTCTATTCCTTTTTATTTTTCTCTTTTGGCAAGCATCATGTGGTGAGCAAAGATCTAGGCACATATATCCAGTTGGATGTGGGTAGCACGAGTCATTATAGTTGACATCACCCTTGAGGTGAATACGTTGGGAGGCGAAATTATATGCCCCTATCTTTCTATGTGTCTGGTTGAAACGTTTTGCTTATGTGTATGCGGTGAGTATTAGAAATCATAGAAGACTATATGATGGTTGAGTATGTGGAGCTCTTACTTAGACTCTGTTGAATAAGTTCAATTGTAATTGTTTGGTGACTAAGAATACAGGTTGTTGAGTTTCAAGGGAATTCATTGTTTGAACCTAAACATGTGAATTGGTTGCTACTTTGTCATGATGAGTTTTATGAGAAAGAGTTGTTGTTATGATGCTAGGGGAAGTGATTGAATTATCATTGATCAAACTTGTGCACTTTTCTAGCATTCACACTTCATAAATTATTTCTTTTATCATTTACCTACTCGAGGACGAGTAGGAATTAAGCTTGGGGATTCTAATACGCCTCCAACGTATCTATAATTTATGAAGTATTCATGCTATTATATTATCATTATTGGATGTTTTACAATCATTTTATAGCAACTTTCTATCATTTTTTGGAACTAATCTATTGACCTAGTGCCCAGTGCCAGTTGCTATTTTTTGCTTGTTTTTTACATCGCAGGAAATCAATATCAAACAGAGTCTAACCACCATGAAACTTTTTTTGGATTTTTATGGACCAAAAGACATCCAATGGGCCAGAGGAGCACCTGGGGGTGCCCCGAGGGGGGCACAACCCACCAGGGAATGCCTGGGGGCCCACGCGCGCCCAGGTTGGTTCTGCCCACCTCAGTGGCCTCTTGTACCCCCTCTTCGCCCTATAAATCGTCAAATATTCCAAAAACACTCGGGGTTACCCTAAATTAGAAGTTCCACCGCCACAAGGTTCTATAGCCACGAGAAACCAATCTAGACTCCATTTCGGCACCCTATCGGAGCGGGGAATCATCACCGGTGCCCATCTTCATCACCTTGGCGACCACCATGATGAGGAGGGAGTAGTCCACCCTCGGGGCTGAGGGTTTGTACTAGTAGCTATGTGTTTAATCTCTCTCTCTCTCGTGTTCTTGAGATGTCATGATCTTGATGTATCATGGGCTTTGTTAATATAGTTGGATCATATGGTGTTTCCCCTCTCTATCTTGTTGTGATGAATTGAGTTTCCCTTTGAGATTTCATTTTATCGGACTGAATACTTTTATGGATTTGAGAGCATTTGATATATGTCTTGCATATGAATACCCATGGTGACAATGGGGTATTATTTTGATTCACTTGATATATGTTTTGGCACTCAACTCGCGGGTTCCGGAGGTGGCATTGGGGTAATCTACGCATAGGGGTTGAAGCACGTTCTTGTCTTTGTTTCTCCGATAGAAATCTTGGGGTACCCTTTGAGGTTCTTTGTGTTGGATTGAGTATTATCAATATGAAATTATTTGGTCTTATTTTAGTATGAACTCTTAGATAGAATGATCGGAAAGAATAGCTTCGAGGTGGTTTTGTACCCTACGAACGATTTCTTCTTATGTTCTCTGCTAGATAGGAACTTTGGAGTGATTCTTCATCGCACTTTGAGGGATGGTTATACGATCCAATTAGCATTGTTGAGAGATAGCACTAGTGAAAGTACGGACCCTAGGCCTCATTTTCAAGCATTGCAATACCATTTTTGTGCCCTTTTACTATTGGTTACCTTTTTGTTTTTATAATTTTAGATTGCAAAAACCAACATCTACTATCCATATTACACTTGTATCATCATCTCTTCGCTGAACTAGTGCACCTATACAATTTGCCATTGAATTGGTGTGTTGGGGACACAAGAGACTTTTTATTATTTGGTTGCAGGGTCGTTTGAGAGAGACCATCTTCATCCTACGCCTCCCACTGATTGATAAACCTTAGGTCATCCACTTGAGGGAAAATTGCTACTGTCCTACAAAACTCTGCGCTTGGAGGCCCAACACGTGTCTACAAGAATAAAGTTGCATAGTAGACATCAGAATCCGCGACTGTTGCTTCCACCAAGGCAGACCTAGAGGCCCAGGAGGGCAAGTTGAAGGAAGAGCTCATCATCGTCGCCAACGACAACAAAGTCGATGCCCTCAAGGCTGAGGCGTAGAAAATAGCCCTCATCCTAGAGGGGCTGGAGACGCAGCTCTCGTCCAAGGGCCAAGAACTTGCCAATGCCAATGACATAGTCCAGGACCTGAAGTCCAAACTTGCCGGGCTAGAGGAGAACGTCAAATTCACCAAGGAGCAAGAAAAGGCCTTGGTGGAGAAGCTAGCTGCTAAAGAAATCCTCCGGAAGGACGCTGAGGGCAAGCGTGATCAACTACAATAGATGCACTCCCTCTAGACGAACAAGTTGGTTGACATAGAGAAGCGCCTCACTTCTCAGCTCGCAGAAATGGACATGAGAAGCTGGAGCTTTCCCACTACTGAACATGAGGTCACCAGTGTCAGATTGACCAAGTTTTTTGATGGTCTGATCGAAGCACTGAAGATATATCATGAAGACCGGAACGTTTCCTTCGCCAACGAGTCCCGATAGTTCGCCTGTGGCGTACTTTATACTACGCTGGTCAGCGTTGTCCACCACAATCCAGGCCTTGACATCTCCAAGACCATAAAGAAGCTGCCGGCAAACACTAACATCACCGTTTCCTACAAGGTCATTGGCCCAATCGCCGACAAGGTCCTCAATGTTCCCAGGGTCCAAGGCGATCGCATCAACTAAGCTTGTCATCGTACCCAACACCACGCTGCCATGAGAAAGAAACATTTGGCATTATGTTAGAAATGTGCTAATTTTGTGATGTAATATGACTTTGAATTATATGTATGGACTTATGCTATCCCTTTGTTTTACTCCGCTTTCTTTTTTTGTATAATTGGGCACCCTACGCATGCCAGAACCTTTCCGGGGCAAATACTAGTCGTGAGTGCTTTGGGAATGGATCCCTAGCAGCCTGCCGGTAGAATTGCCGCTGTCAAGTTACCCTTCGACATTTTCAATGCAGCCACTTGAGCTGTTGAGTGATAACCCACAAGTATAGGGGATCACAACAATTTTCGAGGGTAGAGTATTCAGCCCAAATTTATTGATTCGATACAAGGGGAGCCAAAGAATATTCTCAAGTATTAGCAGCTGAGTTGTCAATTCAACCACACCTGGGAACTTAATATGTGCAGCAAACTATTTAGTAGCAAAGTAGTATGATAGTAGCGGTGACGGTAGCAAAAGTAATAGTTTTCGTTTTATAGTAGTTCTAACAGTAGCAACGGAAAAGTAAATAAACGAAGATCAATATATGAAAAGCTCGTAGGCATTGGATCCGTGATGGATAATTATGTCGAATGCGATCCCTCATGCAACGGTTATAGCATAGGGTGACATAGAACTAACTCCAGTTCATCAATGTAATGTAGGCATGTATTCCGAATACAGTCATGCATGCTTATGGAAAAGAACTTGCATGACATCTTTTGTCCTACCCTCCCGTGGCAGTAGGGTCCTATTGGAAACTAAGGGATATTAAGGCCTCCTTTTAATAGAGTACCAGACCAAAGCATTAACACTTGGTGAATACATGAACTCCTCAAACTACGGTCATCACTGGTAAGTATCCCGATTATTGTCACTTTGGGGTTAACGGATCATAACACACAATAGGTGACTATAGACTTGCAAGATAGTACCAAGAACTCATATATATTCATGAAAACATAATAGGTTCAGATCTGAAATCATGGCACTCGGGCCCTAGTGACAAGCATTAAGCATAGCAAAGTCATAGCAACATTAATCTCAAAACATAGTGGATACTAGGGATCAAATCCTAACAAAACTAACTCGATTACATGATAAATCACATCCAACCCATCACCGTCCAGCAAGCCTACGATGGAATTACTCACACACGGCCGTGAGCATCATGAAATTGGTGATGGAGGAAGGTTGATGATGATGATGGCGACAGATTCCCCTCTCCGAAGCCCCAAACTTACTCCAGATCAGCCCTCCCAAGAGAGATTAGGGCTTGGCGGTGGCTCCGTATCGTAAAACGCGATGAATCCTTCTCTTTGATTTTTTTTCTCCCCGAACATGAATATATAGAGTTAGAGTTGAGGGTGGTGGAGCACCAGGGGGCCCACGAGGCAGGGGGCACTCCCAGGGGGTAGGCGCGCCCCCTACCCTCGTGGACAGGGTGTGAGCCCCTGGCCTTGATTCTTTCACTAGTATTGTTTATATATTCCAAAAATATTCTCCGTTGATTTTCAGGTCATTCTGAGAACTTTTATTTCTCCACAAAAATAACACCATGGCAATTCTGCTGAAAACAGCGTCAGTCCGGGTTAGTTCCATTCAAATCATGCAAGTTAGAGTCCGAAATAAGGGCAAAAGTGTTTGGAAAAGTAGATATGATGGAGACGTATCAACTCCCCCAATCTTAAACCTTTGCTTGTCCTCAAGCAATTCAGTTGACAAACTGAAAGTGATAAAGAAAATATTTTACAAACTCTGTTTGCTCTTGTTGTTGTAAATACGTGAAGCCAGCATTCAAGGTTTCAGCAAAGATTATGAACTAACCATAGTCACAATAACATTTAGGTCTCGTGTTTTTTCATATCAATGACATTATCAACTAGCGAGCAATAATAATAAATCTCAAATGACAAACTTTCTCAAAACAATCATAATATGATATAACAAGATGGTATCTCGCTAGCCCTTTCTAAGACCGCAAAACATAAATGCAGAGCACCGCCCCTGTAGATCAAGGGCTGACTGGAAATTGTAATTCATTGCAAAAGAGAGCTAGTCATAGTCATACTCAATATAAACTAATAGTAATGCATACAAATGACAGCGGTGCTCTCCAACTGGTGCTTTTTAATAAGAGGATGGTGACTCAACATAAAAGTAAATAGATAGGCCCTTCTCAGAGGGAAGTAGGGATTTGTAGAGGTGTCATAGCTCGATTTTGAAATAGAGATGAATAATATTTTGAGCGGTATACTTTCATTGTCAACATAACAACCGAGACATGTCGATATCGTCCATGCTACACACATTATAGGCGTTTCCCAAGCAGAATGGTAAAGTTTATACTCCCCCATCACCAACAAGCATCAATCCATGGCTTGCCCGAAACAACGGGTGCCTCCAACTAACAACAATCCTCGGGGAGTTTTGTTTGTAATTATTTTGATTTGGTTTGAGCATGGGACTGGGTGTCGGTGTCAAAACTGGCAGATCTCGGGTAGGGGGTCCTGAACTATGCGTCTAAGGTAGATGGTAACAGGATATAGGGGACACGATGTTTACCCAGGTTCAAGCCCTCTCTATGGAGGTAATACCCTACTTCTTGATTGATTGATCTTGATGAATATGAGTATTACAAGATTTGATCTACCACGAGATTGAGATGGCTAAACCCTAAAAGCCTAGCCTATATGACTATGGTAATGATTGTCCCCCCTCCGGACTAAGTCCTCCGGTTTATATAGACACCGGGAGCATCTAGAGTTACACAAGGTCGGTTACAAAGAAAGGAATCTACTCATTCAATCACCAAGCTTGCCTTCCACGCCAAGGAGAGTCCCATCCAGGACACGGGTGCAGTCTTCGGTCTTCGTATCTTCACAGCCCATCAGTCCGGCCCATGGCTAACAGGTCGGACGCCCGAGGACCCCTTAGTCCAGGACTCCCTCAGTAGCCCCCGAACCAGTCTTCAATGACGAGGTGTTCGAAACATAGATTGTCTTCGGCATTGCAAGGCGGGTTCCTCCACCAATGACTTCCAAGTAGTGTGTTCGGCCTTCCATTTAATGTAGTACCCCTCGCTTCTGTGCATCAACAACTTCAGTTTCCATGTGTCGAGCGAATGCGAGAGGTCAGGGTATTTTTGCACTTAACACCCCAGGCACGCGAGGGACAACGTCTATTTAACGGGATTGGATCCCAAATCCATTCAACATCTCGCGGAGAAAATCCTCAAAGTTTTGCTAGGAAAGAACACTCCAACATGTCTAGCATCCCCAGACCCTCCTCCCGTCCCTGCGGCCCAGAAAGAGGCGAATGGGAGAAGTGCTCTATATCCCACCATCAGCTGGTGGGGCTGCAAACGCAGGGGTTTCTCCCCCCTACAGATCTAGTCCCTGTTCGAGCAGGGTTGGCCTCCTTCAACGCCAAAACCCAGGCGGAGGATTTCCCCAATCCATCCGCGAGGGAACAAGTGTGTTTCGTCCCCTATCTACTAAGGGGTGTGGGATTTCCAATTCATCCATTCCTCCGAGGGCTTCTGGAATATTATGGCATCCAGCTACACAACTTTACTCTAGCCTCCTTCCTGCACATTGCAGGTTACGTCGCTTTATGCGAACTATTCCTGGGTTGTGAGGCCTATTTTGAACTGTGGAGAAGGTTATTCTGCCTTGTCCCGCGTAACCACGAGGGATCAATATTTGAAGTGGGCGGAGTCGAAATATGGCGCATTGCCGAGACCGGATACCTATCCAACACACCAAAGAAGACTTCTGGAGAGTAGACTTCTGAGTGGTTCTACATCGAGGACGTTGCACTTCCAGACCCAGTCCGGAGGGGTCTTTCTGAGTTCACAAGTGCTCCTTTAAAGAAACGCCACAGCTGGCGCCCTCGGAGCCTCGAGGAAGAAGATAGTGCGGAGGTTCGCCAACTCCTGAGCAAGATAAGGACGCTCGCCCAGTCCGAATACACGATAGTCGAAGTAATGGCGACCTCCATAGTGCGGGGGGTCCAGCCACTCCAATACAGAGGACTTCCCATGTGGCACTATAATGGGGAAGATGGCGCCTCCTGCTGCGGCAGGAAAGGTCCAGACACCCCTGTCGCCCTGGCCAAAATATTGGGCGAACTGTTCAAAGGGGAGGAAGAGGAGTTCTTGCGCATCAAGCACAGGGAAGGATACTCGATGTATAGTCCTCCTAGCTGGGTAAGCCCCCAACTCCTCTGCTCTACTCATTCTACTCCCTGAGCTATGTTCAACGAACATTAACCCATCCATTTATAACAGAACTGGCGAAAGACTTCCAAGGGGCTTTACATCCCCGCCCCGTAGCCCGAGGGCCACAATCGGGACCTTGACCCCGGATCCGAAGATGATCCGGATATATTTGTGGTGCTCGAGAATGGGGTGTTTTACCAAACGAACGATGACGACACAGAACTGGCCATCATCGCTGATTATCCCGGTCTTCTCCCCGCTTCACACGTAAGTAATCCGGAGATATTTCATCCGATAGAGTTTTATCATACTGCCTCACCCACCACATTGTCATGTGCTCAAAAGGGGAGGCGTTTGGCATGCCATGCTGCCCCAGGATTATCTTCGAAGAGAGTGGACCCCACGTTGGGCTAGCCTTCGAAGAGGAAGGCAAACGAAGATAAGGCCGAGCCTTCATCAAAGAGGTATGGATTTTCAAATATCCACCTTGGCAGTCACGTCCAACTGTGACCTTTCTGTTTATCCTGTATCAGGAAAAAAGTGTGCCGGACTATATCCGGGGGTCTGGCCGGTCATACTTCCCACAGCCAGGATCCAGATCCCGCCGTAAAGATGGTGGCTGATGCGGGGTTAACACCAAACTGTCCTCCAGCCAAGGATTCAGATGATGTATCCGTCACTAACTCGGAAATGGAGAGCGCCATGAATCATCGGCGCCGCAGGGCCGTTTTACAAGACCCCGGCTTTTTAGAAGAGGCATTTAACGCCTTCAGCTCGGCTGATCCATACATCCGAGCTACTCGAGATGGGCTTAACAGAGCCACAAAGCCGTATTTAAAAGATTTGCAGGTAAGTTTACTTTGTCCGAATATGATAACCATATGCCAATAGCCCCCGAGACTTGAAGTGGTTGGTACAACTGATTTAAGTATCGTTGTATAACCAGGTTCTTACGGAGAAGAACGACCTGCTAGCCTAAGAGCTAGAAAAGTGTTAGACGCAGCTAACTGCTGCCCGTGCCGAACTGGAGAAATCCAAGAAGGCTCACAAAAGCCATGATGGAGAAAAACAAGCTCCAGGATTCGAATACCCGATTGGGCCAGGAACTGAATGATGTATGGGCCCAGCTAGCTGACTCCATAAAGGAGAAAAAAGGCTACGAGGCGGCATATTTGGTACGTGGTTGAACTAACCTTCGAATAACTCGGAGGTGGAGGAGACTGACACAGTTATGTCTGCAGGTATGCTGACCGGTCATCCCGAAGAGGAGATGTCCGGATTCTCAGGCAATCTGCTACAAGAGCTGTCGCTAGTGCACGAGCAGGCTCGGCAGGCGATGCGAAGTGTTGCCAAGGCCTTATGGCCATAGGCCTCCCCTCCAGGAAAGATGGAGGAGCTTATACAGCTTTTCAAGGGAGCACGGCGGCGCTTTCAATTGTGGAAGATATCGGCTTGCAGGGAAGGTGCATGAGAAGCCTGGGCCATGGTGAAAACATGGTATACCAAGCTTAATCCGAATCATATGGCTCGGGTCGGACCTCTAGGGACAGATGGAAAAGAAGTTGCAGTTAATTTGGTATATGACCAAGTAGAAATAGCCTCCAAGTATTCCCAGCAGGATTGTAAGCTAGACAGCCTACTGGACGGTATAGAGGAGGAATTTTTTAGTCCAAATGACAATGTACCTTTCTTGGCGTATGTATGTCTAGCTGAATTATAAAATGATTGTCATGGTAGACCTTTTTGCTTCGACCTCTGGACCCGAAGGTGCAGAGTGTTTCCGAATACCTGAGCGGCAAAATAGACCGGGGTATGCGTGGAGACCAAGCGTAGGGGTCATAGTTTCTTGAACCGACAAGTTGTATCCGACTAGTTATCTTATATTACATTATGTAAGAAACATCTTCCAGAGAGAATAGTTCCGTGAAGGGTTCTTTTCCCTGGGTGTGCATGCGTTTATGTGCATGTCCGAACTGTGATTGAAAAAAACACAGTATAAGTAACTTCTGGGGGTTCATGATGGATTGAATGTGGAAAAATCTTTAATTCACCGACCGAATATTCCCTTAAGAACGCTAGCTTTTGGCCTCACCCAGTCTGAGGTACATATCCGGATGACCCGGCAGTAACAATCGCAGAGGTGCTCCCTTTATGCCCTAGCCGAATTAATGGGAACGTAGCACACAAGCATAGGAGCCAGGCAACCCACCTTGGCCAAAACTTAAGTCATATCGATGCATATAATGGCCAAGAAAAGGTACATATGGGAAAGGATGCATATGTGATGAGCTTAATGCTCGGAAAATAATAATAGCGAGCTATTGTCCAAGAAGCCCCCAGGTGTAATGAACATACATATTTGAAGATGTGGGCGTCAGGGGTGTACGGTCTAGCTGCACGAAAGCTTTAAAGCTAAAGAGAAAAAACAAAAAGAGAGAAAAAATAATGGAAACAATAGGAAGAAGGAGACGAACAGAGGGTTTGGTGCTAGGCATAGAATCGTCAAAGTCTGGCCACATTCCGGGGGTTCGGATCTAATCGATTGTCTGACGCATCACGCAAGCGGTACGCTCCTCTGGTGAGAACTTCGTCAATGATGAAGGGAGCCTCCCACTTGGGCTTGAGCTTATCCTTTTTCTTCTCCGGCAGGCGTAGAACGAGTTCGCCAACATTATAAGTCTTGGCCCGCACTTCTCTATTTTGATACATGCGAGCCTTCTGTGGATAAAATGCAGATCCTGCTTTTGCAATGTCGCGCTCCTCCTCCAGGGAATCTAAGATGTCCTGCTGGTCAAGCTCGGCTCTCTCTCTCTCTCTCTCTCTTTGTACATGCACACTCGAGGTGAGTCATGAATAATGTCGTCGGGTAACACTGCCTTTGCACCGTACACCATGAAGAATGTTGTATATCTGGTAGTATGATTGGGTGTGATACGCAACCCCCAGAGTACGGAGTTGAGCTCCTCAACCCAGTGCTTGTCTGATTCTTTCAAAGACCGCACTAGTCTAGGCTTGATGTCGCTCATAATAAGACCATTGGCTCATTCGACTTGACCGTTTGTTTGTGGATGATATACAGAGGCATAATCAAGTTTGATGCCCAGATTAGCACACCAGGTTTTCACCTCATCGGCTGTGAAATTGGAGCCGTTATCGGTGATGATGTTGTGTGGAACACCATAATGGTGTACAACACCGGATATGAATTCTATCACCGGCCCGGACTCGACTATTTTAACTGGTTTGGCCTCTATCCACTTAGTGAATTTATCCACCATAACCAGCAGATATTTTTTCTTATGGCTTCCTCCTTTAAGGGGTCCAACCATGTCTAGTCCAAGACCGCGCAAGGCCAAGTGATGGGGATTGTTTGTAGGGTGGTGGGGGCATATGGCTTTGGTTGGCGAAGAGTTGGCATCCAACGCAACATTGGACAAGGTCTTGCGCATCTGCTCGGGCCGTCGGCCAATAAAACCCTGTACGGAAGGCCTTGCTAACAAGTGCCCAAGCTGCGGCATGGTGCCCGCTGAGACCGGCATGGATCTCAGCTAGGACTGCCACCCCTCCTCCTCAGAGATACATCTTTGAAGGAATCCGGTAGTGCTTTTCTTATAGAACTCTTCGTCGTGAACCTTGTAGGCCTTCGAAAGCCGGACAATGCAGCGGGCCTCATTTTGATCCTCACGAAGTTCCTTCCTATTAAGGTAGGGCAAGAAGGGTTCGGTCCATGGGGCAATGACTGCCATAATGAGATGGGCCGACAGTGTTATTTCGGTGGCTGAGCCTCCGATGATATCGGTGGGTTCGGAATCTGGGGTTGTGTTCGGATCTGGACTAGTGTTGCCGCTCTCCCCCTGCCACACCATGGATGGCTTAAAAAGCCTTTCCAGAAAGATACTGGGTGGGACGGCGTCGCGCTTGGCGCTGATACGAGCAAGAACATCCGCCGCTTGATTACTTTCTCGGGCCAGGTCATGGAACTCGAGCCCCTCGAACCGAGCCGACATTTTTAGGACGGCATTATGATAAGCTGCCATCTTTGTATCTTTGGCATCGAAGTCTCCATTTATTTAAGATATTGCAAGGTTTGAGTCCCCGCGCACTTCCAGGCGATGTATGCCCATGGAGACAGCCATCCGGAGACCATGCAATAAGGCCTCGTATTCGGCTGCATTGTTGGAGTCTGTGTATAGTATTTGGAGTATGTACTGAACGACGTCACCAGTGGGGGATGTCAAAACGACATCCGCTCCTAGCCCTGCCAGCATTTTGGAGCCATCGAAATACATAACCCAATTGGAATATGTGTCGTACTCTTTAGGGAGTTCGGTATCTGTCCATTCGGCGACGAAGTCAACCAGTACTTGGGATTTAATAGCTCGACGTGGTTTGTATGTAATATCAACCAGTACTAAAATGGCCCATTTGGCAATCCGGCCCATGGCATCGCGGTTGTTTATTATGTTGTTGAGTGGTACTTCGGAAGCCACCGTGATCGAACACTCCTGGAAGTGTAAGTGCATCTAGTGCCACCCCTAGTTGGTTTTGGAGTATTGACGACAAACCTAGTTGAGGGACTGATGTGTTTGTGAGAATTGCAGGATAACACAGGTAGAAGTCCCTCATTGATTCGGTTTTCCTACCAGAGATGACCCCTAAAAATGTATGAAGACATTGATGTCAAAGGTGGTGTATGAAGATATTCTCATTAAAGACTATGACAAGAGAAGACATCGCATGAAGCCTATGGAGCTCGAAGACTTAGATCTTTCGTAGTTCTTTTTCTTCTTTGTTGAGTCATAGGAACCACCGTACTGTTAAGTGGGGTCCAAGAGAACCAGACAGAATGACGGAAGTGATGCTTAACCAAAACCTATGTCTTCGAGTGAAGACTATGAGAGCGAAACTTGTCCAGAGTCGGACAAGTCAGCTTTGCTTGTAGCCCAAGTAAAGCTGCCGCATGAGTTTGAAATCTGACCGTTGGAACACGTGTCAGTTCCTTAGTGACCTAGGGTCATTTCGGACAAATTAGGTCGGGTTGCCTAGTGGCTATAAATAGCCCACCCCCTACAACCATAAACGGTTGGCTGCCCAGAGTTAGAGTATGGCTTTTGTCGTTTGAGAGCAACCCACCTCGAAGCCTTTGAGAGAGAATTCCTGGCGAGGATAAAGCCCTAACCACCCAGAGCCAAAGAGTGTTAGGCATCACTTAAGTCTTCTTGTCTGTGTGATCTGAAGACTTATTACACTTGAGGAATGTGAATCCTCCAGCCGGTTAGGCGTCACGTTCTGAGCATCCAAGAGACATTGTGGATTGCCGGTGAACGAAGTCTGTGAAGGTTTGGGAGTCTACCTTGAAGACTTACCAGAGTGATTGGGCGAGGTCTGTGTGACCTTAGCTCAAGAGGAATACGGTGAGGACTGGGTGTCCTGAGCTGCGTGTTCAGGACTGGGTGTCCGGGACTGTGTGTCCTCAGGTTTAAATACCTATCCGCCCTAACCAGACGTACAGTTGTCACAGCAACTGGAACTGGTCTAACAAATCATTGTCTTCAACGAGTCACTGGTTTCATCCTTCCCTTCCCTTTACTTACTGTTGGTCCTTGTGAAGTCATTGTATGATTGCACTATCTTTTGTCTTCATTGAGTGACTGCGTGTTCTGTTTGGCTTCATAATATCTTCCTACCTGATCCTTACTACATTGCTGTTATTAGTCATTGTGCTTTCACTCCATTGAATACTTGACTATGGTTTGCCTAGTGTAGTCTACCTTCCGCTGCATGGTAATAGGTTATTTCTATCGTTTGTCTTCATAACTTTCACGTTTTGAAGACTTTCATAAAAATCGCCTATTCACTCCCCCTCTAGTCGATATAACGCACTTTCAATTGGTATCAAAGCAAGGTACTCCCTTGTTCTGTGTGATTCGGTTTAACCACCTGGAGTTTTAGCTATGTCGACTACAGGGATAATTCAAGTGTCCGCTGCGTGCCCCGTCTTTGATGGAACTGAATATCCCTACTGGAAGAATAAGATGCACATGCATCTTGAAGCCATTGACATCGACCTATGGTATGTCGTCAAGAACGGCGTTCCCAAGGCTGGAGAAGGTGTCACTGCTGCTGATGTCAAGAAGTTCATTCAACTGGACTCTACTGCCAAGAATATCATCTGTGGTCATCTAACCAAAGGATAGTATGGCCGCGTGAGTGCTTTGGAAACATCTAAGCTAGTCTGGGACTGTCTCTCCAAGGTCAACGAAGGCGTCTCAACCCAGAGAGATCAGAGAATTAGTGTCCTTCGCAACCTCTTCAACCGCTTCAAGAGAAATGACAATGAGAATGTCCAGCTCACGTTTGATCGACTCACTGACATCACAAATGAGCTTCAAGCCCTTGGCGCTACTGAGATCACCAAGCATGAAGTCGTCAAGACACTACTGAGATCACTTGATAGTTCGTTTGACACCCTAGCCCTGATGATTCAAGAACGTCCTGATTTCAAGACACTCGATCCATCTGACATACTTGAGAGGCTCAACACACATGAGTTTCAGCTTTCTGAGAAAAGAGGTATCTATGGTCCAAACTATGGGCGAACTCGTGCCTTGAAGGAAAAAGCTGTCTCCTCATCTGAAGAAGAATCTGACAGCAGTTCTGATGATCCTGAAGACATTGGAAGGGAACTTGCTATGCTTGTGAAGAAGTTCCAAAAATTCACCAAGAAGAAAGGTTTCAGAAAGTCTTCACGATCAAGCTCAAGGAATGATGAAGCTTCTGCTCATGACTACAAGAAGAAAACATGTCACAAGTGCAAGAAACCTGGCCACTTCATCTCTGAGTGTCTGCAGTGGGACAATGAGAACAAAAAGAAGAAGAAGAGCAAGGAATATGACTCTGACGACAAGAAGAAGAAGAAATACTCAAAGTCTTCTTCCAAGTCTTCCTCAAAGTCTTCATCACACAAGAAGAGCTCATCTGGCAAGGCACCTGCGTTTGTTGGCAAGGAAATGGAATCAGAGGAGGAGTCCGCTTCTGAGGAGGCGGAGGTGGAGTCTGAGGAGGAGTCCGATTCTGGCGTTGCAAGTCTAGCTACAACATACGTTGCCAAGTCCATCTTCAACACTGAAGACAATGACTTCATCATCGACACCGATGCAAATGACAAGGATTACTCCGCTCCTACCTACTGCTTCATGGCACGCGGTGCCAAGGTAAACACATGCACTACTCACTATCAAACATCTAGTGAAGATGACTCTGATTGTGGTTCAAGACCCAGCTACAAAACACTTGCTAAAATTGCAACTGAACAACAGAAAGCTATGGAACATATTCAAAAACTGTTAGACAAAAGCGATGATCTGTTAGGCGCTGAAATGACTCGATCTAAGTCCTTAATTGAAGACATAAAAAATCTTCACATTAAGTATGAGGAACTTGAAAGTCGTCATGAAACGCTCTCAACAACTCATGAAAAGCTTTCCTATGATTATCTTCAAAGGAAGCAAGATCTTGAGAAATTGAGAGCGGCCAATGAAGATCTTCAAAAGGAAAACGAGTCACTTCGCGCCGAATAGATCAGTTCCGCTCAGGAAGGATTTGAACCACCATGCCTTAAATGCATTGAGCGTGATAATGCTACTTCTATTGCTGAATATTCTACTGCTGCTACTGTTGCAATATCTTCAACTGTTGATGTGGGAACTAACCCCTCTGCTGAGGATACCACTGCTATTGCTGATGAGAATGCTAGGTTGAAGACATTGCTTGAAACAGGGATGTACAAAAGTCTTAAAGGGCATCAGACACTATGTGATGTCCTCAAAAGGCAGATCCTGAACCGAAACCCGAGGAAAGAGGGTGTTGGGTTCGTAAGGAAAATAAATGCTGATGGCTCTTACTGGAAACCTGAGCAGTACCCCAAAACCACATGGGTTGCTGCAAAGGAATCTTCAGCAGATCCATCCACTCTATCTGGCTTCACTTGTGCTAACCCTATTGTCATTGATGAATCCTTTGATGCAAACTATAAACTGTTTAAGAATCAAAATCGTGAAGTGTTTGCCAGGTACATTGGCACTAACTGCAGGAATGGACCGCCTATGAAGAAGATCTGGGTACCCAAAAGGTGTCTCGAGAATCTTCCTGTGAATTTCATCATGACACCATAGGTGAAGAAGACAAACCCCATACCACAGGTTTCATACGGTCCAAAGGCTTCACATAGACAAAGGACTCACCCTAGTCGCACTAATGCAAATGTTTTGCAGGGAAACCATACACAGGCTTATGAATATGAGCGCGGTTCATCAAACCACCATGTTCATAAGACCAAGAACTATTCTGCTTATTCTTACGAGTATTATTGTCCACTTGCAAGATTGTTTGCTAGGGCTCCAAAGCCAAAGTTCTCAGATGCTGCACTTTAGACTTATTGCTTCTAAGCCACCCTTGAAGATGTGGGTGGCTAAGAAAGCTTAACTCTCTTTTGCAAGGAAAGGTCTCCAGCAGAAAACCAAAATCGTCTAACGCTATTGCTGGGGACCTTAAACATCTTGTAGGGTGCAAGATCAAATGCCTGAATGGTCTTACTATGTACTTCGTTCCAGAATCGCTTGCTACTCTCCCTATTAGTCCTAATCTGGATCTAAGCTTTCATAACCCACTGGTTCGTCAAATGTTTTTGCTTCACAATTCTCTTCGTGAAGCCTATCCCCCTAACTGCACTGTAGGGTACGACACCAGCGTCTTCAGAATGAATTATTGATAGTGGATGTACCAATCACATGACTGGCAAAAGAAGCCTTCTTATGGACTCAACCTTACGTCCATCCGACAAGAGCCACATCACTTTTGCTGACACTGGTAAAAGTAAGGTATTGCGTCTAGGTAGAGTTGCAATCTCAAAGGATCAACGCATGGATAAAGTCATGCTTGTTGAATCCATTAGCTTCAACTTAATGTCTGTCTCAATGCTTTGCGATTTGAACATGATCGTAATGTTTGGAAAATATCGCTGCCTTGTTCTAATGGAATATGACAAGTCTCTAGTGTTTGAAGGGTATCGGAAAGATGATTTGTACGTGGTAGATTTCTCAGCAGGACCAAAACTTGCCGTATGTCTTCTAGCAAAAGCTTCAGAATGCTGGCTCTGGCATCGGAGGCTAGCGCATGCTGGCATGAGGGACCTCCACACCCTCGCAAAGAAGAAGCATGTCATAGGCATCGAGGGCGTCAAGTTCAAGAAAGATCACTTATGCGGTGCCTATGAAGCAGGAAAGATGACGAGGGCCAAACATCCCTCAAAGACAATCATGACAACCACCCGACCCTTCGAACTGCTCCACATGGATCTTTTCGGTCCCACTCATTACTCAACTCTTACTACTACTGCTTGTTTCTATGGCTTTGTCATTGTTGATGATTATTCTAGATATACTTGTGTGCACATAATCCTCTACAAGACTGAAGTGCAGGATGTCTTCAGACGCTTCGCTAATCGAGCAATGAACAACTATGGCGCCAAGATAAAGCACATCAGAAGTGACAATGGCACTGAATTCAAGAACACTGGCCTGGATACATATCTTGATACTTTGGGCATCACACATGAATTCTCAGCTCCGTACATGCCATAGCAGAATGGCGTCGTCGAACGCAAGAACAGAACACTCATTGAGATGGCCCGAACGATGCTTGATGAATACAAGACTCCAAGAAAATTCTGGCCTGAAGCCATTGATACTGCATGCCATACAATCAATTGTGTTTATCTTCACAAGCTTCTGAACAAGACATCTTATGAGCTCCTTACTGGCAAGAAGCCAAATGTCAGTTACTTCAGAGTATTTGGCGCCAGGTGCTGGATCAAGGATCCACATCACACTTCAAAATTTGCACCAAAAGCACATGAGAGTTTTATGATTGGATATGGAAAGGATTCGCACTCCTACAGAGTTTTCAATCTCTTTCATTATAAAGTGGTTGAAACAGTGGATGTGCGATTTGATGAGACTAACGGTTCACAAAGAGAACACCTGCCAAATGTGCTAGATGAAGTTCCATCCAGCGAATCAATCAAGCTAATGGGAACTGGAGAAATCATACCCTCTGAAGCTCAACCTGAAGAGGAACTTATCATCTCCGCACCTGATCAACCTGAAGACAATGCTCAGTCTGAAGACAATCCCTCTAACAACGACAATGATCAGCAAGAGCAAAATCTTCACCCTGTACATCCTCATGTTGCCAATGAAGTGCAGATTGAGAGAATAATTGATAGCATCAATGCACCTGGTCCGCTCACTCGTTCAAGGGCAACTCAGCTAGCAAATTTCTATGGGCACTTCGCATTCGTCTCAATAACAGAACCCAAGAAAGTTGAAGAAGCCTTCATGGAACCTGAATGGATTCAAGCTATGCAAGAAGAGCTTCAGCAGTTTGAGCTGAATAATGTATGGGAACTAGTTAAGCGTCCTGATCCTCGGAAGCACAACATAATAGGCACCAAATGGATATACCGCAACAAGCAAGATGAGCATGGTCAAGTTGTCAGAAACAAAGCTCGTCTCGTTGCTCAAGGATATACTCAAGTGGAAGGCATTGACTTCGATGAAACATTTGCTCCTGTGGCTAGACTTGAAGCCATACGCATACTGCTGGCCTATGCAAATCATCATAACATACTTCTATATCAAATGTATGTGAAGAGCGCCTTTCTCAATGGCAAGATTGAAGAAGAAGTGTATGTTGCACAACTGCCTGGCTTTGAAGATCCAAAACATCCTGACATGGTATAAAAGCTCAACAAGGCACTGTATGGCCTCAAACAAGCCCCTCGGGCTTGGTATGACACACTCAAATACTTCCTGAAGAGCAAAGGCTTCATACCTGGTTCCCTCGACCCCACTCTCTTCACGAAGACATATGATGGTGAACTTTTTGTGTGCCAAATATATGTGGATGACATCATCTTCGGATGCACAAATCAGAAGTACAGTGAAGAGTTTGGATATATGATGCAAGAGCAATATCAGATGTCCATGATGGGAGAGCTGAAGTTCTTCCTCGGTCTTCAAATACGACAGCAACGCAACGGTATCTTCATATCTCAAGAGAAGTATTTCAAAGATTGCCTGAAGAAGTTTGGTATGCAAGACTGCAAAGGCTTCACGACGCCAATGCCAGCCAAACATCATCTGGGTCCTGACAAAAATGGTAAAGAGTTCGATCAAAAGGTATACCGCTCCATGATTGGTTCTTTGCTTTATCTATGTGCATCTAGGCCAGATATTATGCTTAGTGTTTTCATGTGTGCTCGATTTCAAGCGGCACCAAAGGAGTCGCATCACTTAGTTGTGAAGCGAATTCTTCGATATTTGGCTCACACCCCAACTCTAGGATTATGGTATCCAAAGGGCTTAGAGTTTGATCTGGTTGGATTCTCGGATGCTGATTATGCTGGAGACAAAGTGGATCGCAAGTCTACATCAGGCACATGTCATTTTCTGGGACGATCACTTGTTTGTTGGTCTTCAAAGAAGCAGAACTGTGTATCTCTCTCCACTGCTGAATATGAATACATTGCTGCTGGATCTTGCTGCGCTCAGCTTCTGTGGATGAAGCAAACACTCAAGGACTATGGCATTCATATGAAGCAAGTGCCACTCTACTGCGACAATGAAAGCGCCATCAAGATTGCCAAAAACCCAGTTCAGCACTCGAAGACAAAGCACATTGAAATTCGTCATCACTTTCTCAAAGATCATGTTGTGAAGGAAGATATTGATATCATACATGTCAACACTGAAGAGCAATTGGTAGATATCTTCACCAAGCCCTTGGATGAGAAGAGATTTTGCAAGTTACGGTGTGAGCTAAATATCTTGGAATCCTCAAATGTCCTGTGATCAGGCACACATCCTGACACTTATGCATATTGATGACTTAGATTTGCAACACACGAAGTAAAGTATATCTTCAATCAATGAAGACATACATTCTAAGTGTGAATACATTAATGTGGAATTCGACTTCGGAGCGCCACGAAAATTGTGCGTCGTGTCTGGGTCTAATACTTCCTATATGGTGGGTAACGCCACCACCAAAGGTCTGCTCGAAGTGTTTCACTCGTGGTGTTACATTTTCTATGTCTTCACATTTGGTTTGGCTTCAATTTCAACATGTCTTCATGATTATCTTCACTATGCTGAATATATATATATATACTAGTGCTCTGTCCTCTACAGCATTCACTTATAGCTATGTCTTTGTGTTGAGTCTTTTGAACTAAGTGAATGTGATCAGACCCTAACCTCTCTATGCTTTCTATCTCAAACTCTACCTCTCCAAGTCATATGCATTCTATTGAAACTGTCGAATGTCTTCTCTGCGTCCTTGTCAGCAAAAGATACAGAGACAAACATTAAGTCCGTTTTCAATGCTCATTCCTTCACCTGAAACCCGGAGAAGTGGGAACGACCACCCGACAACCCAGGCGTGCGTGGGACGTGGAACAACCTCCAACATGCTGCATGATGGCCACGTGTTCCTCAGATGTGATTCACCAGGGGCACCTGTGTAATAACACTGAGTCGCACCTTTACCTATAAATACACGCCTCACCGCAATCATTATCTCTTCTTCCACTCTCGCACGAACCCTAGCGCCACCGCTAGCCCTCAACGACGCCGGTGACAAAGCGCTTCGCTGCCGCAACCTCTCCGACGCCGTCTTCACGCCGACCGCGGACATCATCTTCTCCGTCTTCGCCGTAGGTGTCCTCCGTCGCCAAGTTAGGGCATGGACGATCGAACTGCTCGGCCTCCTCTTCCACTCCGTCTAGAAGTTCTTCATGTGGTAAATAAAACTTCCTTTTTACGGCCCCTTTGATCCTATAGCTTTGTCACTTTCTACCACAAGCAGTTTCTATTCACACAAGTTGGATCTCTTTCACACTGCATCTCATAACATGCCTAGTATATTCACTTATGCTTCACAAAGTAGTTAGATTCCTCACTTGTACTGATCTCTGGATTCATACAAATCTAGAACCAACTCCTTATCTATGAGTGAATATCTTCGCACGATGAGGTCAATGTCTTCTAAACTGATTTATCTTCAAAATCTTCTAAGAATGCATATGACCTCTTCCCCTTCCCTCGCACCTTAATGCTATCACAGGTACATGTCCGTGGGAGAATCCCTTGGTTCTCATAGTCTGCATTCATTTTGCAGAATTCTTACAACATCATATAAATTCTCCCGAAACCAGTTCCTGTTTGTCCAGCAAGCGAAAACCTTTGAAGCCTTTGAATGTATTGAAGCCTTTCAGTTTAAAATTCACGGCTTCAGAGAAATCTACAAGGAAGGGAGGCAGACAGCGTCGTGGCGGAACATCAAGAGATCTGCCTGATGACCTCTCAGAACTTTACAAGACAGATCCTGAAGAGGATTATAATCAGTGCAAGACCCGAATCCAGTGGATTCGAAGATATTGGGCAGAACAATGGTTCAAATACCGGTTTGTGACCCAAGAGTATGCTGAGAAAAACGCCATCAAGCAACCATGGGGAGACATCCTATACAAGAATCTTCAACTCAGGTCCAGAGAAGAAGCCATTGAACAAGGCTTCTATCCTTGCATGGTCCGAGGGCCACAGCCTACAGATGCACACCCATCGTCACTACTATGGTGCCGTGACGACAATCTGTTCAAGCGCAACTTCCAGTTTGCCAAGAACTCAGCGAAGCAGAACAAGAAGTCTTTGGGATTAGACTTCAACCCTGGTCCCTCTGCTCCCCGTGCTGATGGAACTCACGAAGCTAAACCCAATCTTCTTGGGCCCTTCTACAACCTTGAAGGTCTCATCACCCATATCGTGGTTCAAGGGACTGCCGTGAATGAGCCTACAGATGACGCTGAATCAGATGAAGCGCCTGCAGCACCGAAGCCAAAGAAGCTGAAGCAGCCAAAAGCTTCAAAGCCTGCCTCTGCACCAAAAATCTCACGGGCGAAGCCACTGGCCACTGCACCTCCTGAAGACAGTGTGCAGTTTGAGGATTTGTCACGCATCTCCAAGCCCCAGAAGGTCAAGATGCCTCTGCCACACACTGGCCAAGAACTGACAACTGCTGCCATTCTGTGAAATGATGCCATTGATCTGTCCAGTGATGAAGATCTTGCAGATGACACTCTTGAGCAACTCATCAAGAGCAAAGAAGAAGCAGAAATCTTCAATGATCTGCCTCTCTTTGACGTGACAATCATCCACAACTTCATTGATGAGTGGTTTGACACGCCCAACATAAGCTTCAAAGATCTGCAACTACCAATTGGCCTCAGTGTCGCCTTCCATGGCGCCATTGCTTCAGAATTAGCTATCGCCTAGCGCATTGTTGAACTGAAGCAAAAGATTGACTTTGAGAAAGCTCAGTTCAAGAAGCATATGGCCAAGCTCAGTGTGCAAGAGGTGAAAAACTTCAAGATTATGCTGCACGAGCTCAAAGAAGCCTTTCTCAAGAAACGCGCAGAAGCTCAGGGCTCTCGGGAGCGCATGAAGAGCCTGGCTGACAAGTGTGTGCAAGGATACAACGAGGCTGAGAAGCGCAAGGCCCTTGGGCATCCGGGCAGTGATCCCAGGATGGATGCTAAGCAGAAGAAGAAGCCCACTGTGGCCGAACCCAACGCACCAAGGCAGGAAGCAGATCCCATTGTCTTCCCAACTAGCATGACTGGCTCGAAGCCAAAGGCCCGGTCAACCGCTTCAGAGCTGAAGAAGACGAGGACTGCTGAGGCTGAAGCAAGGAAGAGAAAACATCCTGAAGCCTCTGCTACTGCTCCCTCCAAGAAGAAGCGGAAGACCAAGAAGGAACGGGCTGCTACCACAAAGCCCTTGATTGTTGAACCCATCTCCATGGTTCGCCCTCACGCTGAACCTCAAGAACGTCAACTGACTGTCCATGAGCCTGCTTTCACAGAGGCTCATGAAGCTGAAGACTTTCCAGCAGCTGATCCCATCGCTGCTGAAGACATTGGTGGATGCAGCTCCTCGCAGGTGGGTGTCCGGCTCTTCCAAGTTGGAGATCCGGACATAGTCCGTCCTTAGTATGGAGGAAGAGTTGTCGTCTCGCTCCTCGGCTACCGCTATCTGGTGGGTGATCGGTGGAGATTTGATTTCTCTGTGATCGGGTTTAATTCCAATTTGATCATAGTCCATAGCGACCCCCAGGGCGGCGATGGGATCTAGGAGCTCGTTTAAAGACGAAAGCTCCGATGGATCCATCTGCTTGGAGTTTTCGGAGTCGATACGACGGGAGGTCATTGTTAGCTTGACGACCGAATGGACGGTCATGGTAAAGCCGCCCAGCGGGAGGGTTTGGCCTGGGGCCAGTGCTCCTCCGGCGGTCATGGTAAAGCACGATCTCGAGTAGGGGGTCAAAACCAGCGGATCTCGGGTAGGGGGTCCCAAACTGTGAGTCTAAGGTCGATGGTAACAGGAGACAGGGGACACGATGTTTACCCAGGTTCGGACCCTCTCTATGGAGGTAATACCCTACTTCCTGCTTGATTGATCTTGATGCATATGAGTATTACAAGAGTTGATCTACCACAAGATCGAGATGGCTAAACCCTAAAAGCCTAGCCTATATGACTATGGTAATGATTGTCCCCCCTTCGGACTAAGTCCTCCGGTTTATATAGACACCGGGAGGATCTAGGGTTACACAAGGTCGGCTACGAAGAAAGGTATCTACTTATTCGATCGCCAAGCTTGCCTTCCACACCAAGGAGAGTCCCATCCGGACACGGGTGCAGTCTTCGGTCTTCGTATCTTCACAGCCCATCAGTCCGGCCTATGGCTAACATGTCGGATGCCCGAGGACCCCTTAGTCCAGGACTCCCTCACTGGGCATCCCAATGACCAGCCATTTTCTCGTGAGTGAGGAGCGGAGTCCACTCCTCTTGGGAATAACCCGCCTAGCATGGAATATACAGACAACCCTAGTTGATACATGAGCTATTCGAGCATACAAAACAGAATTTCATTTGAAGGTTTAGAGTTTGGCACATACAAATTTACTTGGAATGGCAGGTAGATACCGCGTATAGGAAGGTATCGTGGACTCATATGGAATAACTTTTGGGGTTTATGGAGTTGGATGCACAAGAAGTATTCGCGCTTAGTACAAGTGAAGTCTAGAAAGAGACTGGGAAGTGACCAGCAAGAGAGCGACAACAGTCATGAACATGCATTAAAGATAATCAACACTGAGTGCAAGCATGAGTTGGATATGATTCACCATGAACATAAATGTAGTGGAGGCTATGTTGATTTTGTTTCAACTACATGCGTGAACATGTGCCAAGTCAAGCCACTCGAATCGTTCAAAGGAGGATACCGCCCTATCATACCACATCACAACCATTTTAATAGCATGTTGGCACGCAAGGTAAACCATTATAAACTCCTAGCTACTTAAGCATGGCATGAGCAACTATAATCTCTAATTGTATTTGCAAACATGTTTCATTCATAATAGGCTAAATCAGGAACGATGAACTAATCATATCTACAGAAACAAGAGAGGTCGAGTTCATACCAGCTTCTCTCATCTCAATCATTCCATCATATATCGTCATTATTGCCTTTCACTTGCACAACCGAATAGTGTGGATAATAATAATAGTGCACGTGCATTGGACTAAGCTGGAATCTGCAAGCATTCAATTCAAGGGAGAAGACAAGGTAATATGGGCTCTTGGTTAGATCAACAATAATTCAAGTGAGAGCCACTCAACATGTTCATCATGGTGTTTGTTAGTGTCAAAACCGGCGGATCTCGGGTAGGGGGTCCCAAACTATGAGTCTAAGGCTGATCGTAACAGGAGGCGGGGGACACAATGTTTACCTAGGTTCGGGCCCTCTCGATGGAGGTAATACCCTACTTCCTGCTTGATTGATCTTGATGATATGAATATTACAAGAGTTGATCTACCATGAGATCGTAGAGGCTAAATCCTAGAAGCTAGCCTATGATTCTGATTGTTGTTGTCCTATGGACTAAACCCTCCGGCTTATATTGACACTGGAGGGGGCTAGGGTTACATAGAGTCGGTTACAGAGAAGGAGATCTACATATCCGAATTTCTAGGCTTGCCTTCCACGCAAAGGAGAGTCCCACCCGGACACGGGATGAAGTCTTCGATCTTGTATCTTCATAGTCCAACAGTCCGGCCAAAGTATACAGTCCGGCTGTCCGATTACCCCCTAATCCAGGACTCCCTCAGCAGCCCCTGAACCAGGCTTCAATGACGATGAGTCCGGCGCGCAGATTGTCTTCGGCATTGCAAGGCGGGTTCCTTCTCCGAATACCCCATAGAAGATTTTGAACACAGAGATTGTGTCCGGCTCTGTAAAACAAATTCCACATACCACCGTAGAGAGTATAATATTCCACAAATCTAATCTGCTAACAACCTTTCATAACGTGACGTCCTACCATGGCCCGGTCATTACGGACCATTTTTCCCTGCCTTCCACTGCACGTGTTGCGAGGCTGTTTTATTGGCACGTCTTGTCAAAGCAGAGATCGTGTTCCCCTTATCACGGGATTCTCATCAATACGGGTGTGGGTAACCCAATCGTGCTTGTTAGTATGACTCCTCGATTTTAGGCAAGTTCCAAACGGCCACACGGAGGACGCTTGATATTCACCCTCTTTATAAAGGGGCCAAGGCCTGTCCTTTTCTTCTCGCGCTCGGTCCTTCCCCTACCCCACCTCGAGTTCCAACACCCAAGGCTCAGGCTAAGCATTTCGCACCTTCAACCATGTCCAGATCCAACCTTCAAGGTCAGTGGATGGCCTCCTCTGTCATAGAGGAGGACATCAAGAAGCTAAGGGAAGCCATATATCTAACTGCCGAAATCTCGCACAGGCTGCCTGCTCAAGGGCAGGTCATCCTCACTCCTAAACCCAATGAGAGTGTCGTATTTGTTTCCCACTTCCTCCGAGGGCTAGGCTTTAGTCTTGATCCCTTTGTAAGAGGGTTTATGTTCTATTACGGGCTCGACTTCCACGATCTAGCTCCAGATTCCATCCTTCACATCTCGTCGTTTATCGTTGTGTGTGAGGCCTTCCTCCGCATCACCCCACACTTCGTCTTATGGCTCAAGACCTTTAATGTGAAGCTGAAGACGATCGATGTGCGACACACAGAATGCGGAGGTGCCATAATAAGCAAAGGCGCTGATGCTCCATGGCCGAAGGGTTCCTTCCTGGAGGTGCCCAACTTATGGCAGCGGGAGTGGTTTTACATCACAGCTCCCCGAAGTACGAAGTGGGCAGCTGCCCCCGCCTTCTGCTCAGGCCCCCCTCTGCAACTAGCGTCATGGGTCAACAAGGGGCTGGACTGGGGGCCAGTTAATGACGTGCTAACATTGCAAAGTCGCATCTGAGATCTCCTCAAGAGGGATGTCAGTCTTTTCAAGGTAATGCAAGTTATGCTAGTTCGTCTGGTCTTGCCATGCCAACGTCGATCTCTCCGTATGTGGGAGTTCAACCCGGAAGGACCGCAAACTATTCAACAATTCTTCGGCGTGATGCTCGAAGAGATGTATGTATTGTTCTTCGGATCACGAATGAAGTGTCCGGACACCACCGAGAATGCGGGTCTCAACTGCAACTGTCCAGATACCCACGTAAGTAATTCTGCGGCCGAACATGCTGTCTTTTTATTTGTCACAACATCATTCTGGGAAAATCGCTCTCGGCCAAGACTGGATAAGAAAGGCAGAGATGATCAGGTGGTCGGCCCCCCTTCACAAAGGCTCACTGGATCCTGTACTAGCCAGGAGGCTTGAGCATGCTCCTTATCAAGTGCCATCAAGGGAAGATAAAGGGAGGAATAAATAAGCTGAAAGCGGGCTTCACGCATTACTCATCCAAACCAGGGTAATTAGTGTCTCCGCGAAGGAGGATAATCGGGGAGAAGAATCTAGAATCCCCTCTCCCCAAGGAAGGAAAAGGACTGCCTCTAAAGACTTGGAAACAAAGGTTTCCAAACGAGGGAAAAAAGCTTCGCCAGGGGGCCTTGCCCCAGAGGGCGTCCTTACCGCACAGTGCCCACAAGGGGGCCAGCCCTCCATCGAGCTGTAAGTAAACAAGAGTACTTTGGTAAATATATCCTATTTTATCTCCGAGGACAATAACCGAGACATATATCTTGCAGTCCGGCTCATAGCCCTTCTTGACAGAGTTCGTCTTCGGGGGATCTTCTTCCGGAGATGATGGAGAGAGAAACGCCTCCCCCTGTCTCCCCGCCTCCTAGGGAGGACGACCCTGAGGTGTCATCACGGAGGATTTCTCCTGATCCGCTGAGGCCAAAAGGTAACCCTTCGGCCACCCGAAGTCCGGAGTATTCAGCTCCTAAGGAGAGCAACAGAAAGAGTCTGGGATTGTCTGATGCACAACCGGATGCACTGATGGGTCTTTTGGAGCAAGCGGCTATCTCAGAGGCGCATCGTGCTTTAATGGGTACGGTGGTTGAGAGGATTTCATCCACCCAAAGTGGGTTGCATGAGGCTTTTACGAGCCTGCTAAGATGTTTTGAGGTACGCAAAGTAATATAAAAAATTGACGGTACTGCAAATGCTAGGTGTGCTCTATACAGATAGTAGCCCCTGACACTCTGGTTGCTATCCGGAGGAGGCAAATAGAGGATCATAGTCCTAGGTAATGATCACACTGCTTTCATGAGCAGGCGGCTGAGGGTCTGGTGGCTGGCCAGACTGCTGAGTTTGCCGGACTGAGGCGGCAACTTGATGCGGCGGATGCCAACATTGCGCTTGTGAACAAGCGGCTTGGCGAGGCACAGGGTATGTATTTTCGGGTGGTCAACAAATATTAAGAGGAGCATGATGCTAGTATCTATAATATGCTGTGACTGCAGATGGAGCTGCCACCGTGGAGACCCTTCGGGTGGAACTTGCCCGAGCCAAGGAATAAGCCAGGAGAAGTGATGCGGCCGCCCTAAAGGCGGCCAAAGACGTAAGAGCCGAACAAGCTGCTCATCGCCAGAGCGAAGATAAGATAGCCAAGATGGCTGTTGAGCTGAAAGATGCCGCCGGCCGATATGAGCTTCTTGAAAAGGAAAGTCAAGCGAAAGCGCCTGACCTGAAGAAAGCCATGGAAGCACCCAAGGAAACCCGCTTTGAAATCAGAGCGGCGAAGGAGGAGCTCCGTCAGGCCGGAGATATCATGGCTGGGAAGCCCTTTTTGTTGCGGATGAAGTTCGGAGATCCGAAGTATGCCCCTCTGGATCAATTATGGAGTGCTGCAGACGTGTACTTGGACTTGGAAATGAGTGCTGCTGATGCGACTGAGTTTTTCAAAGATCAGAAAGATCATGAAGTGGAAAGATTGTTCTGGTCGCAGTTCAGTGCTCCAACGCATCCACTGCTGTTAAATGAACAAATGGCCAAGTGGGCCGAGCTCCATCGGTTGTTCGGACTTGCCATGAGGTCTGTCGTGGATCAACTTTGGCCGAAGGGACCAAGGCCGAATAGTTATTTTGGTTTAGTGCAACGAATCCTTGGTGTTGTGCCGCATATCGATGCTGTAAAGAGGTCGACATGCATAGTGGGTGCGCGGATGGCTCTTGCCCGTGCTAAGAGATACTGGGCAGAGATGGAGGCCACCGCTATTGCAACCCGGGATCTGGCCGTAGGCCCGGTCCAGACTGAGCACTATTATGAAGAAGTCCTAGAAGGCGCTTGTTTAATAGAGGCTCAGTGCTCGAAGATTATCATGTTCGAGTGACATGTATCCCAATTGGAAAAACAATGCTATTTGGATTATAAAGGCTGTGTTTATACTTTTGCCTAAAAGTATTATGATGCCTCCTATGCGGCCATTTTATGTATGTATATAACCTAAAAGTTTGTAGTCGTCGGCTTCAGCCCCCACGCACATAATGCGGGGGTGTTCGGAAAAGCGCGTATTCACACTTGACCCAACGTCTTGGCCATTAAGGAGGTGATAGCGTGGCGAACAAGGCAATCGGACTATATAGCTTTAACACTTTCACTTAGCCATAGGAGTTTGACGGTGGGGCTACTATATAGCCCCTGGTACTTCCGCGCTCATCCAAATATGGTGCGTGTACATACATGACCGGGAAACCGGTCCTTCTTTAATGCGGAGGAATCGCGAAGATTCTACTGAGTCATCGAGTAGTTGACCAGTCTCGCGCTTTATCATGACAGTCAGTTTTCGGCTTTCTCTACTGAGGTGCTCATCCAGATGAACCAGTGCACAATCGCAGTACTTCTCCCGGTGCCACCTTAGCCGATAGAGAGGAACGTATGGTAGCAAAACATGGGAGCCGGGAAAACCCAACTATTGACCAAAGACATGATTCGGAGCTAATGCCTATAAGGCCAAACTCGCGACGCCGAACACTCCCTAAGGTATTCGGACTTTACAACATATATTGGGCTGAGTAACGCCCTCGATTATGAGCCCTGAATTTCTAGTTACTTGCATTAGTCTGACGTGACGAAATGTCAATAATGCCAGCATCCCTTTCAGTTGTGTTGAGTATCCGGAGGGAGTGAAGAAACAAGAGACAGTAAAAAAGGTTTACACAAGGTCTTAATCTAAAAAGAAGCCTTTGAGCGGGGCCCTGCTGCATGTCTGCGCCTGTGTCTCCGTTGTGCCGTATTCTGGAAGGGTGTAGCATGATGATCATCTGTAAAAGAGAAAAACGCAGGATAAAATATTCGTGCGAAAAATTGGTTATTATTAATGAACCATTAAAATGAAATCTAAATAGGGTCAAGCCGAACTATAGCCCTTTTTACATGTGGGAAGCCCCTAGCACCACCTATGGGGGTGTATCCATCGACCCAATCTCAGGTTTATCTGAGCTGTTACATCTAGTGGTGCGCCGGACTCGTCTAACCATGTCCGCGGTCTTGAGGACCGATCATTTCGTCTGGTTGGAGAGGTTGTTCAGTGATTGGCTGCCAGAGCCGCCACGTATTCCTCCTTACATGAGGAACGCTCTGTGTTTCTGCTAACTATGATGATGCCACATGGACCGGGCATCTTAAGCTTAAGATAAGCATAATGTGGTACTGCATTAAACGAGCGAAGGCCGTTCTCCCGAGTAGTGCGTGATGGATGCTTCGGAATGGAGCAATGTCGAAGGTTATTTCTTTGCTCCGGAAGTTGTCGGGAGAATCGAATACAACCTCTAGTACTAGAGAGCCCGTGCAGCGGGCCTCTGGGCCTGGCATTACTCCTTTAAAGGTAGTATTGCAGATGGTGTTCTGATATATCAGATTAAGACTACTGCCTCCATCCATAAGGACTCGGGTGAGATGGTGTCCGTCAATTATTGGGTCTAGCACCAAGGCAGCCAATCCTCCGTGCCGGATACTAGTCGGGTGATCCCTGCGATCAAAAGTGATCGGGCAGGCTGACCAAGGGTTGAACTTGGGGGTGACGGGCTCCACGGTGTATACATCTTGGGGTGCACGCTGGCGCCTCCTCTTAGGTATGTGAGTTGCGTAAATCATGTTCACTATTTTGACCTCTGGGGGGGAATTTTTTCTGTCCCCTAGTGTTCGGTTGGCGAGGCTCATCCTCGTCTTCGCTTGGTGTCTCCCTCCCCTTGTGTTTGGCGTTTAGCATGCCGGCCTGCTTGAAGACCCATCATTCTCTGTTGGTGTGATTTGTAGGTTTGTCAGAGGTGCCATGAATCTGACATAATTTGTCTAGAATTTTATTTAGGCTGGACGGTCCATCTCTGCTGCCTTTAAATGGCTTTTTCTGTTGACCGGGTCAAGAGCCCCTGAATCCGAAGTTTACCACCGTGTTGTCTGGATGTCTTCGTTGTTTTGATGCTTGCTTTTATTGCATCACGGTTTCCCATTGCAATCCCTGACTTCAGATATGCCTGGGTTGCTGGTGCTGCTACGGGCCAGCCAACTGTCTTCGCTCGCGCAAAAGCGGGTCATAAGGCTTGTTAGGGCTATCATTGTCCTCGGTTTTTCCTGGCCGAGGTGTCTAGAGAGCCATTCGTCCCAGACACTGTGCTTGAAAGCCGCTAGGGCTTCGGCATCCGGGCAGTCGACGATTTGATTCTTCTTCGTGAGAAATCTGTTCCAAAGCTTTCAGGCTGACTCTCCAGGATGTTGAATTATGTGACTTAAATCGTCTGTGTCGGGAGGTCAGACATATGTCTCTTGAAAATTGGCCCTAAAAGCATCCTCAAGCTCTTCCCAGCTTCCAATTGTGTTTTTGGGGAGGCTTTTCAGCTAGTGCCGAGCTGGTCCTTTCAACTTGAGGGGCAGGTATTTGATGGCGTGGAGATCATCTCCGCGAGCCATGTGGATTTGAAGGTAAAGTCCTCAATCCAGACCCCAGGGTCTGTCATTCCGTCGTATGCCTCTAGATTCACGGGTTTGAATCCCTCTGGAAATTCATGGTCCAACACCTCATCAGTGAAGCATAGGGGGTGCGCGGCACCCCTGTATTTGGATGTGTCATGGCATTCTCCGGATGGTTGTAGCATTTGGTTTTGATTTCGAGCTATTATTCGGTTAGTATAGTCGTTGGGGCGGCCATGATTCTGTGTCAGGGCGCGCTTCCTAGATCCGTAGATGGACCTGGCCATACCAACTTTTTTGTGCAGGTCTTCACATAAATCGTGTGCTGACTTGTGTGCGACGTCATTAGCCGCCCTATCGCGGCCACGGGATGGTCGATCCAGCTGGTCGGTCATTTTATTTTTCGGCTGAATGGGCTCTAAAGTCTCGTCGTTGAATTCAGGCAGCAGCTTGCACTTTGGATAGCTCTTTGTGTGGCGACTGCCGCCGTACTTTTCTACAGTGACAAGCACTTTGTTCCACTGCTGTTGAGCGTATTCTGTGCGGCCTTAAGCCTTTGCTTCTGCTTCTTCAGGCTCCTCGCAGTGGCGATAAGCCTTCTATGGAGGTTCTCTTGTTCCAAGTGCCTTTCCGGGATGATGTGTGCATCGTCGTTCGGACTGTTCTCCTCTCCGGAGACAGGTTGATGAGCTTTACCCTCAGCGTCGCCGTGAGCGGACAGCGGCTCTGTACTATGTTCGCCGTCCGCTGGCTCATCCTGCTCCATCGCTGGGTCCATGTGGTCGTCGTTTCCTTTGGAGTCGACTGGGGTATTATTCTTTCTTGCGTTGTTATTGCTGGTTTTGCTGAGGCAGGATTTGGAGCGGCGCCTATGTTGTCGCTTTGGTTGCTTCTCGAGGGGACTATCCTTCGCTGCATCTTCCCGTTCCTCGTCGTTGTTTTCTTTGGGTGTATCCACCATGTATATATCGTGTGATGAAGTGGCTGTCCAGCGTCCTGTGGGCGGTGGTTCCTATTTCTCTCCTACATCGTCGTCTATACCGTCGATGTCTTCGGAGTCGAAATCAAGCATGTCGGTTAAGTCATCGATAGTGGCTATTAAGTGGGTGGTGGGTGGGGAACGAATTCCTTCGTCATCCGCTTCCCACTCGAGCCGAACATAGTTCGGCCGAGGGTCTCCTAACAGAGAGAGAGAGAGACCTCTATGAATCTAGCGCGTCGCCCAAGGGCGAGTGCTGAAAAATATCCGTGGAGGTAAACTCCATGATCAGTGCCCAATCCGATTGGATAGGCATGGACGTAGGCGGTTCGGAGCCTGTGGCCGGGGACGAATCCAAGGGTCCGATAACACAGGTCTCATAGGAGGTGAAGCCAGTATTTGGCTCTATCGCTGCTGAGTGTGCGGCCTCTGTGGTGGTGTCCATCCAGCCGTCCTTGGATGGCACGATCTGCTACGAATTGAGGGCCGGAGTAACCGCAGGTGTGATCTCCCGAAAACCGTCTGATGGTAGAGCTAAGTCATGCTCATCGTGACTATGCGGCGCGCCTGACATGAGCTCGAATCCTTCGAAGATCAAGTCTCCGCGGATATCGGCAGTGTAGTTCAAACTTCCAAATCTGACCTGATGGCCAGGGGCGTAGCTATCAATCTGCTCCAGATGGCCAAGCGAGTTGGCCTGCAGTACGAAGCCACCGAATACGAAGATCTGTCCGGGGAGAAAAACCTCACACTGGATCGCATAGTTGCCGATGATCGAAGGAGCCATCAATGCTTTATCGTGACAACACAGTGGAACTCTCAACGAAAGCACCAATGTCGGTGTCAAAACCAGCGGATCTCGGCTAGGGGGTCCCGAACTGTGCGTCTAAGGCTGATGGTAACAGGAGGCAGGGACACAATCTTTACCCAGGTTCGGGCCCTCTCGATGGAGGTAATACCCTACTTCCTGCTTGATTGATCTAGATGATATGAGTATTACAAGAGTTGATCTACCACGAGATCGTAGAGGCTAAACCCTAGAAGCTAGCCTATGATTCTGATTGTTGTTGTCCTATGGATAAACCCTCCGATTTATATAGACACCGGAGGGGGCTAGGGTTACACAGAGTCGGTTACAGAGAAGGAGATCTACATATCCGAATTGCCAAGCTTGCCTTCCACGCAAAGAAGAGTCCCACCCGGAGACGGGATGAAGTCTTCGATCTTGTATCTTCATAGTCCAACAGTCCGGCCAAAGTATACAGTCTAGCTGTCCGAGTACCCCCTAATCTAGGACTCCCTCAGTCTTCTCCTCTCAACCCCCAAAGAACAAGAAAAGAAATAAAACTATTTACACGGGAAAGCTCCCAACAAACAAAAGAAGAACGAGGAATCTTTTTGGGTTTTCTTTTTATTATTATTACCACTACAAGCATGGAAAGTAAACTAGCTAAAAGCAACAACCAATTTTTTTGTTGTTTTTATTAAGGTTTTTCAAACACAGAAGAAGAAAGCTTAAAACAGGAAATAAATTAGCATGGATGATACAAGGAAAAAGTATGAGCACCGACAACTAGAATGAGTGGGTGAACAAGAATGAAATGTCGGTGAGAAATACGTACTCCCCCAAGCTTAGGCTTTTGGCCTAAGTTGGTCTATGGCCAGGGATCAATGTTGCCCTCTCCGGTGTACTGAGGAGGATCCTCAGGGTGCCACTGGTTAGCAATCTCCTTCGGATCCCACTAATAAACAGACTGACGGTGAGGATCAAGTGGTGGCTCCGGCTCAGGCTCGAGGGCTGATGTTAGGCTCCGGTAGGCATGAATGGCCTCCGGCAAAAGAAGGTACATGCCTGAATATATGTTGAACAAATAAGGAGTAGGCAAGGTAATAGTCTCGAAGTTGTCTTTATCAAATATCAATCTATAGTTAAACAACTTCTTCTTATTCTTAACAATAAAATCATGTGCTACCATACTCTTATAATCTAGAAAAATATGAGCCATCAACTTTTCCTCTTTCTCATAATGCGTAATAGGTATGTTACAGTGTGTAGCAAGGCGCGAGGCGAAGATGCCTCCTAAGACGGGACCCTTTGTATGGTTCAGATTTAACCGTTTAGCAACAATAGCGCCTAAACTAAAAGTAGTATCACAAAACAAAGTATGGCGCAAAATAAAAATATCAGAGGCACTCAGATTTACAGAGTTCCCGCAACCAATTAAGCATCTGCTAGCAAATATTGCGAAGTAACGTAGATCAGGAAAATGTATGCTAGTGATTCTTGCATCGGAAACTTTCCTCGTTTCCCCTATAGCAATCATATCAATAAATCCCTCCACATCATTATGATGTGGTTCCTCTATGCTGCCCTCAAAGGGTATCCTACAAACCCGGCGAAAATCATAAAGTGACATCTCCTTATGCTCATCATATAAATAAAATTCCGCCGAAGGTGGCGATCTCCTAGCATGGAAATGAAAATTTTGCACAAAAATATTGGTGAGTAGGAGATACTGTTCACGCTGGTCGTGGAGGAAGTCGGTGAGGCCTGCATTCTTAGCCAAATAATAAAAATCTTCATAAATCCCGGCTTCTCTCAAGAACTCATCACAAGGCCATTCGCACGGCCGAACCTCCGCAGTACGAGGGAGATTATATTTGGGCTTCTTATTCTCTTCACTTTGATTATCCTTTGAGCTTTAGCTCGAAGAGCCCCTCAAAAATCTCATCATCTTATTCTGAAAATTCCTGAAATTTTTAGTAACTCAAAAATAAAAGTGAACCAAACTCAACAAGTTTGATAGAAACTACTCCTACAAGTGCCTAGAGGCCATATCATGCATTAAAAGTACTTTTGACCACATAAATTTGACATGCAAGCTCAAGAACAGGGTCACCTAAGCAGCAAAAATTTGCAATGAATAAGGCAATAGAACAAAAACTAATAGGACCATTGGAGGAGACACATACCGAAGAACAACCCCCCCAAAGCAGTTTTGTGAATGGAGCTTTGAGCAAGGAGATCGAAAATGGCAGCAAGATGAGCTAGAACTAGGGTTTGAGCTGGTGGATGATTTTTTCTGGAGGAAGACAAAGAGTGCGGGTGCAAGAATAAGTGGAGGGGGCCTACGAGGCAGGAGGGTGCGCCCAGGGGGTGGGCGCGCCCTCCACCCTTGTGGGAATATGGTGAGGCCCCCTGGTGTTCTCAGTGCCAATAATTCTTAAATATACTAGAAAAAATCATATTTCATTTTCGGGACATTTGGAGAACTTTTATTTTCATGGTATTTCTTATTGCAAGGATACTTCAGAAAACAGACAGAAAATACTATTTTTGCTTTATTTAATCTAAATAACAGAAAGTAAAAAGAGGGTACAGAGAGTTGTGTTTCTAACTTCATCCATCTCATGCTCATCAAAAGGAATCCACTAACAAGGTTGATCAGGTCTTGTTAACAAACTCATTCCGAATCACATGAAACCGGAGAATTTCCGAATAACACTAGGTTACCTCAACGGGGATATGCACATCCCCAACAATAAGAATATCTTATTTCTTCTTGACAGTAGGAAGAGGAAATTCAAAACCTCCAATAGTGATTGTTGGAATTTTTCCAATAGAATTGATACCGTGGACTTGAGGTTGTTTCCTCGGAAAGTATACCGTATGCTCATTACCATTAACATGAAAAGTGACATTGCCTTTGGTACAATCAATAACAGCCTTGCATTATTCAAAAAGGGTCATCCAAGAATAATAGACATACTATCGTCCTCGGGAATATCAAGAATAACAAAGTCCATTAAAATAGTAACATTTGCAAACACAACAGGCACATCCTCACAAATACCGACATGTACAGCAGTTGATTTATCAGCCATTTGCAACGATATTTCAGTAGGTGTCAACTTATTCAAATCAAGTCTATGATATAAAGTGAGAGGCATAACAGTAACACCGGCTCCAAGATCACATAAAGCAGTTTTAACATAGTTTCTTTTAATGGGGCATGGTATAGTAGGTACTCCTGGATCTTCAAGTTTCTTTTGTATTCCACCTTCAAAAGTGTAATTAGCAAGTATGGTGGAAATTTCAGCTTCTTATATCTTTCTTTTATTAGTAACAATATCCTTCATGTACTTAGCATAAGGGTTCATTTTAAGCATATCAGTCAAACGCATACGCAAAAAGATAGGTCTAATCATTTTAGCAAAGCACTCAAAATCCTCATCATCCTTTTTCTTGGATGGTTTAGGAGGAAAAGTCATGGGTTTCTGAACCCATGGTTCTCTTTCTTTACCTTGCTTCCTAGCAACAAAGTCTCTTATTCTCTTCACGTTGATTCTTTTATTGTGGGTTATCAAGATCAACAGCAGGTTCAATCTCTTCATCATTCTCATTGCTAGGTTGAGCATCAGCATGAACATCATCATTAACATTACCACTAGGTTCATGTTCATTACCAGATTGTGCTTCAGCATCAGAAATAGAAATATCATTGGGATTCTCCGGTGTGTCTACAACAGGTTTGTCGAATTTCGGGTTCCGGCAGACCCTTAAGGTTCAAACTCTGGGGTGCGCGTGGATGTTACGCCTTCTACCTCTCCGTCTCGCAAGGATCTAAACTACTAGAACTGCACAAGAGGCACAAGGTTTATACTGGTTCGGGCCACCATTGTGGTGTAATACCCTACTCCAGTGTGTGGTGGGTGGATTGCCTCTTGGGGCTGATGATGATGAACAATACAAGGAAGAACAGCCTCGCGAGGGTCTGCTCTTGGCTGGGGCGATGAACTGTTGGGAGGAGTTCAGCCACCTTTCTCTCTCTCTCTCTATGCTTCTAACCAACTAATTTCCCAACAACCGAACCCCCGAACCCTCGTGTTCTGTGGGTGGCTGGTCCTATTTATAGAGGCCCTGGTCCTCTTCCCAAATATTGAGCGGGAAGGCAGCCAACAATGGCGGGCTAATTTGAAGGGGGACAGCAAGTATCAGCTATCCTGACAAAAGCAGTCTTCGCCTGCGCAAAGCTCTGGCGATGACACCGTCTTGGGCTCCACAGTGACCTCCATCTCGTAGTCCTCCTGGTCTTGGTCTCATTGCACCGAAATGGCAACCTTTGCCTGACACCTCGCTACTCCGCAGCTGCGCTTGCTCCCTTTGCACCAAAGAGGAAAGGAGGACGCTGCGCGGGCTGGCACCCGCTTGGCACCTTGAGTCATCAAGGCTTGCATCACGGGCACCTTGCGAGGTACCCCGCCAAGGTTTCTACGCCTCCTCGCGAGCCAGCCTGACGAGGCCGCGCCTGAGGAAGCTCCGCGTCGTCCGCCCCGCGAGGCTTGGCCCCTCGCGAGGGTCTTGAGTCTCGTGTTGGTGAAGATGGGCCGTGCTGGGCCCCCTTTGAGCCACGCCGCAGGCCGCAGGCAGGCAAGTTTGGGGACCCCCGTTCCCAGAACACCGACAGAAGCCCCCGGGCCCAAGGCGCCCCCGGACTTGGCTGTGCTAAGAGGCGAAAGGGCAAGGGCGAAGCACCGCGGGCCCTAACAGCCTGCGGCCTTGGGCGCCGTGTGGCGGTTGATTGGACGTGGGTGCTTCAGCAACCGCGCAGGTTGACAAAGGAGCGGCATCTTCCCAGACTTTGCCTTTTGCTTTCTCCGGTTGCTGCTTAGATCCCCTTTCTTGCGCCTCCCCTTTCTTCCTCCAAAATTCTAGATCTACTCCGGCCACGTGACCTAGGAAGCCATGGCGCCTCGTCAGCCTCCGGCCGAAGCTTGGTAATCTCCTGCTCTGGACTCGCCGAGCGTGTCCAAGGCGGGCCTTGCCCGGCTGTGCCGGATGGCGGCGGCGCAGGGCATCAATGGAGCGCGTGTGTTCAAGGCTGGCTCCGCCACCCCTGAGGGCCGAGGGAGCACCTTTTATCCTCTCTTTGTACGCTCCATTGTTGCGGGCCTGGTGCCTCCCTTCTATGAGTTTTTCTTCTCTGTCCTCCGCCATTACAACTTGCAGGCTCTGCATCTCCACCCCAACTCTGTCCTTCTGTAACACCCTCGATGCGACTATATCTCCCATGTGTCGAGGCACGACTTAGAGGCATAATTGCATTGAAGGCATATGTCGCAAGTTAGGCAATCTTCACAACATCCCATGTAATATAAATAATAAAGGGGAGATAGCAATAGTTGGCTTACACTCGCCACGTCAATCAAGTACATAAATAACATTACATCATCCAAACACTCATGGCCCGACTACGGCGCCAAAATAAAAGAGAACCCAACATGCGACAACGGTCCCATTCACCCCCAACTGGGCACCACTACTGATCATCGCGAAAGGAAACATAGTAACGTTGAGAGTCTTCGTAGAACTCCCACTTGAGCTCATACGCGTCTCCTGGAGCGGAATCATCAGGCCCTGCATCTGGTGTAATAGTAATCTGTGAGCCACAGGGACTCAGCAATCTCGCACCCTCGCGATCAAGACTATTTAAGCTTATAGGTATGGCAAGGTAAATATATATGTGGAGCTGCAGCAGCGACTAGCAAAATGTGGTGGCTAACTTATTCGCAAAAGAGAGCGAGAAGAGGAGGCAAAGCATGAGCGAGAAACTAGAGAGCAACCTGCGCAAACATTACTCCAACACCGTGTCCACTTCCCGGACTCCTCCGAGAAGAGGCCATCACGGTAACACACTTAGTTGATTCATTTTAATTAAGTTAAGGTTCAAGTTATCTACAACCGGACATTAACAAATTCCCATCTGCCCATAACCGCGGGCACGGCTTTCGAAAGTTCAAATCCCTGCAGGGGAGTCCCAACTTAGCCCATGACAAGCTCTCACGGTCAACGAAGGAATAGACCTCCTCCCAAGACGTTCCGATCAGACTCGGTATCTCGGTAACTCAAGACACTTCGACAGGTTAAAACAAGACCAGCAACACCGCCCGAATGTGCCGACAAATCCCAATAGGAGCTGCACATATCTCTTTCTCAGGGCACACTCAGATGAGCGCTCCATACAACTAAAACCAAACCTCGAGTTTCCCCGAGGGGGTGTTGCACAGGACTCTAGTTTGGACCAACACTCAGAGGAGCACTGGCCCGGGGGGGTTTAAAATAAGATGACCCGCGGGCTCCGGAAACCCGAGGGAAAAGAGGCTAGGTGGCAAAAGGTAAGACCAAGGTTGGGCATTGCTAGAAAAGCTTTAATCAAGGCGAACTATCAAGGGGTTCCCATTATAACCCAACCGCGTAAGGAACGCAAAATCCGGGAACATAACACCGATATGACGGAAATTAGGGCGGCAAGAGTGGAACAAAAAACTAGGTGAGAGGCCGAGCCTTCCACCCTTTACCAAGTATATAGATGCATTAAGATAACAAGATAATATGATGGTATCCCAAAAAGAAAATAAATATTCCAATAAGGAACGGCCTCCGATCTTCACCTGCAACTAGTAACGCTATAAGAGGGGCTGAGCAAAGCGGTAACATAGCCAATCAATGGTTTGCTAGGACAATGGTGGGTTAGAGGTTTGACATGGCAATTTGGGAGGCTTGCAAGCAAATGGTAGGCATCGTAGCATTGGCATAGCAAAAGAGCGAGCAAACTAGCATAGCAAAGATAGTAGTGATTTCGAGGGTATGATCATCTTGCCTGCAAAGTTGTCAGAATTGACTGGATCCTCGAAAGCAAACTCAACGGGCTCCTTGTTAGCGAACTCGTCTCCCGGCTCTACCCAAATAAGACAAACAAGCAACAAGGATACAATCAACCACGTGCAAGTCCAAGCAATATGATGCAATGATGATATGCTATGCGGGATGCGATGCGGGATGCAAAATGCAAGATATGACAGGAAATGCATGAACCTGGCCTCAACTTGGAAAATCAAGTGTGCCACGGGAAAGATGAGACGAAATCGCTTGAAAACGATATAAAGAACGCCGGAATCGGAGTTACGGTTTGGAAATGGCAAGCGATTCAAAAATGACACCGGTCTGCGATTTACAGCAAGTAGGCATCTAAATGCAACGAAATGAACATGCTACAGCCACAAAATATGACAACAAAATACATGGCAGGGATGCACACAAGATGCTTAACAAAAGTCTAGCACTAAGCTACGGCCAATTCATCCATTAACAGGTTCAAACAAGCATGGCAAAAATGCATATGACGAACAGATCTCAGACTTAGTGAAATTAACACTCGCCTGGAATTTCAGATCAGGTAGCCCTCTTCGGAGCAACAAAACTACATGCTACAGGACCTGAACATGACAAAGTAAAGCATTGCATGGAGCTACTCAAAGAGCTTAACAAAAGTCCCTTAGTGACCTTGAGCCAAAAGGGATCAGAAAATACAGTTGCAAGCAAGTGAACATAGCAAAAACATAATCAGGTTTTCAGACTTAGTGAAAAACTGACACATGCTGAAATATAACTCAAGTAGGCATGTTTACGAGCTCGATGCACTCACTACAGAGCAAGTCATGGCAAGACAAGAATACATCCATCAAGAAGGCACAAAATGCAATCTAGACATGGCAAGAACAATAGCATAGCATTCATGGATCAACTACAACATCACCGGCAAAATTGCAAACAAGTTGACAATCTGCCCAGATTCACAAAGTAGCAAAAGTAGAGCTTCATTGACTCAAGCTAGGTTGCTCCATAATTGCAAACAAAGACATGGATGGATAGAGCACTACAAGGCTAACAAAACTCTCTTACTGATCATCCCCAAAAGAGGCACGGATCACTAGGAAACAACAAGAACATATGGCATCATGAGATAAACAGCCCCAGGACTTAGTGAAATCACTAAGTCCGTGAAAACAGAATTAGCAAGTGCACCACTGTGCAAGCTTGCACAAGTCACCACACACATCCTAAAAATACATGGGTTGCACTTATGGAGAGATGAGAAAACCCTTAACAAAACACATGTAGAACTCACGAACATAGCATGCACACATTAATCATGGCAAAAATGACAAAGGTGCTAAACGGAGTAGCAGATCTGACAATTAACTCAAGTATCCCTCTTCTAACAGCATTTCGGGCATCAAGATGACCTCAAATGAAAATGATACAATAGAATGAAATGATGTACTCTCTGAGATGAACATTTTGATATGCTATATGTATGAATCGGAGCTACGGATGCAAAGTTACAGAGCTACGAACATGAGCACTTGGACTGAAAATATCATGGACTTGGAGAAAATTCAACCTCCGAGATCTAGGGTTTTTTTTCCAGATCTGGATCGGCCCGGGAGACTATTCACCGGGGCGTGCCGTTCGAGGTTCGCCGGCGTCGGGGTCTTGCCGGAAGGAGGGGAGGCGAGGCCGGCTCCAGGCGGCGGCCACCGGAGCGCCGGAGACGGCGGCGTGGCGGCGGAGTGGCGGCGATGGCGCGGCGACCGGCGAGAAGGCACGCGGCGGCGAGCGGCTGCGGCTGCCGGGCGAGCTCCAGCCGGCGAGGGCGGCGGAGCGCGGCGCCGGCTCGGGAGAAGAAGGCGGCACGGGAAGGCGGGCGAAGCGGGCGCGCGCGCGGGCCGGGGGGCCGGCTCTGGGCTCCCGCGCGCCGCGGTGGGAGTGGCGCGGCGGCGTCCACGTGGCGCTCTGCCACTGGTTGCGGGCGGCGGCGGCGGCGTGTCCGGCCGAAACGGACACGTCCGGTGCGGCGCGAGGTGGATTTCTAGGGTTTCGGGGAGGAAGGAGATCCGAAAATCGGGGGGTGTTTAAATAGGCATAGAGGGAGCTAGGAGAGTCCAAATGAGGTGCGGTTTTCGGCCACACGATCGTGATCGAACGCTCTAGATGATGGAGTAGAGTTAGGTGGGTTTTGGGCCAAATTGGAGGGGTGTTGGGCTGCAACACACACGAGGCATTTTTAGTCCCTCGGTTAACCGTTGGAGTATCAAACGAAGTCCAAATGGTACGAAACTTGACAGGCGGTCTACCGGTAGTAAACCAAGGCCGCTTGGCAAGTCTCGGTCCAATCCGGAAATGTTTAATCTCCACACACGAAAGAAAGCTAGAAATGACCACTGGAGGAGAATGAAGCGCCGGAATGCAAACCGGACAACGGGGAAAAAGCTCAAATGCAAGAGATGAACACGTATGCAAATGAAATGCACATGATGACATGATATGAGATGCATGACAATGACAACAACACACGGAGAGAAAGACCCGAACCCGAGGAAATAAATATAACTTAATGCCAGAAACGGCAAGGGTTGGAGTACAAATTGGGAAAGTTACATCCGGGGTGTTACAACACTCCACCACTACGAAAGGATCTCGTCCCGAGATCTAGGACTGAAAGAACGCCGGGTACTCAGAAGGAGGTGATCCTCACGTTCCCAGGTAGCTTCACGGTCGGAATGGTGTGACCACTTGACTTTGAGAAATTTGATTGACTTGTTGCAAGTCTTGCGTTCAGTCTCTTCAAGAATAACAACTGGGTGCTCACGATAGGAGAGATCTTCTTGGAGCTCAATGTCCTCGAAGTTGACGGTGCGGTCAAGAGTCTTGAAGCACTTTCGAAGCTGAGAGACATGGAACACATCATGAACATTTGCAAAGTTTGAAGGAAGCTCGAGTTGATAGGCGAGGTCGCCTCTCTTGCTGACAATCTTGAAAGGTCCCACGTATCTAGGGGCAAGCTTCCCTTTGATACTGAAGCGACGAGTACCTTTCATAGGAGAGACACGGAGGTAAACATGATCTCCGATCTGGAAAGCCAAATCGCGGTGCTTACTATCATAGTAGCTCTTCTGACGGGATTGGGCTGCTTTGAGGTTATCACGAAGGACTTTGCACATTTCTTCTGCCTCTGTGATTAAGTCATTACCCAAAAGCTGACGTTCACCGGTTTCAGACCAGTTGAGAGGGGTACGGCACTTCCTTCCATACAAAATTTTGAATGGGGCCTTGCCCGAACTTGCTTGAAAACTGTTGTTGTAGGAGAATTCAACATAAGGAAGACAATCCTCCCACTTCATGCCGAAGGAGATCACACAAGCCCTGAGCATATCTTCAAGAATCTGGTTGACACGCTCGACTTGACCGCTAGTTTGAGGATGGAAAGCTGTGCTGAATCGGATGTTCGTGCCCATGGCCTTCTGAAAAGAATCCCAAAACTTCAAGGTAAAGATGCTGCCACGGTCTGAAGAGATCACTTGTGGAATACCGTGCAGAGAGACAATACGAGAGGTATAGAGTTCCGCCAATTGAGCTGGAGTGATCGACTCTTTAATAGGCAGAAAGTGAGCCACTTTGGTGAGTTTGTCAATGACAATGAATATAGCATCATTGCCACGCTTGGACTTTGGAAACCCAGTCACGAAGTCCATTTCAATGTGGTCAAACTTCCATTCTGGAATGGCAAGAGGTTGGAGGAGACAAGCTGGCCTTTGGTGTTCTGCCTTCACTCTTCTGCAGACATCACATTCATTCACGAATTGAGCGATCTCGCGCTTCATTCGAGTCCACCAATAAGCTTTCTTGAGGTCCTGATACATTTTCGTGCTCCCAAGGTGGATGGAGAGGAGAGAATTGTGAGCCTCGTTCATGATCACTTTACGAAGGTCACCTTTGGGTACAACAATACGATCCTCGAAGAAGAGAGTGTCCTTGTCATCAAGGCGGTAGCACTTGTACTTGGACTGACTCTTGGCCATCCCAATCTTCACCTTTTTCACCATAGCATCAAGAAGCTGGGATTGGCGAATCTGATCTTCCAAGGTAGGAGAGACTTGAAGGTTGGCAAGGAAACCTTGAGGAACAACTTGCAGGTTAAGTTTGCGGAAAGCTTCACAAAGCTCGGGTTGATAAGGCTTGAGAATCAGACTGTTGTAGTAAGCTTTTCTGCTCAATGCGTCAGCAATCACATTGGCCTTGCCTGGAGTGTACTCAATACTCGGATTATACTCTGGAATCATTTCGACCCATCGAGTTTGCTTGAGGTTGAGATTAGGCTGAGTAAAGATGTACTTGAGACTCTTGTGATCAGTGAAAAATGTCCACTTTTCTTCCCAATAGAAGATGTCTCCAAGTCAAAAGAGCATGCACAACTGCCGCCAACTCGAGATCATGAGTGGGGTAGTTCTTCTCATTGGGCTTCAACTGGTGAGAGGTATAAGCAACAACTTTCTTCTCTTGCATCAATACCGCCAAGACCTTGGAGAGAGGCATCACAAAAGACCTCGTATGACTTGGATTCATCAGGTGGAGTCAGAACTGGAGCAGTGATCAATTTCTCTTTCAAAGTGTTGAAAGCAATGTCACACTCCGGAGACCAAACATACTTGACGTGCTTCTGGAGAATATTTGAGAGAGGCTTCGCGATCTTAGAAAAGTTTTCAACGAATCTTCGGCAATAGCTTGCGAGACCGAGAAAACTGCGGAGTTGCTTCACGTTCTGAGAAGGTTCCCAATTCACAATTGCAGACACCGTCTCAGGATTCACAGCAATGCCCTTGGCAGAGATGATATGACCAAGATAAAGAACCTCATCAAGCCAAAATTCACACTTGGAGAACTTGGCATAGAACTGATGTTCCCTTAGCTTATCAAGAACCAAACGCAAGTGCTTGGCATGATCTTCCTTGTTCTTGGAGAAAACCAGAATGTCGTCGAGATAGACCAAAACGAAGTCATTGGTGTAGGCGTTGAAGATGAAGTTCATCATGCGAGAGAACATCGGAGGAGCGTTGGCGAGGCCAAAAGACATGACAGTGTATTCATATGAACCAAAGCTTGTCCTGAAAGCTGTCTTGGGAATATCTTCTTCACGAATGCGAATCTGGTGATAACCCATACGGAGATCAAGCTTGGAGAATACTTGGGCACCTTTGAGTTGTTCGAACAGCTCATTGATGTTGGGAAGTGGGTATTTGTTCTTGATGGTCTTCTTGTTCACTAGACGGTAATCAACACAAAGTCGGTCCGTTCCATCCTCCTTCACAAAAAGAACACTACAACCCCACGGAGAAGAACTAGGCCGGATGAGACCCATTTTCTCTTGAATATCGAGTTGCTTCTTCAGCTCCTTCAACTCTTCAGGTCCGAGCTTGTAAGGACATTTGCACACAGGTTCCGTGCCAGGCTCAAGATCAATAACGAATTCAACTGGCCGGTGCGGAGGCATTCCTGGGAGCTCTTCTGGAAAGACGTCTTGATATTCGCAAACGACTGAAATTTGAGAGATAGCATCCAATTCACCCTTCTCATTGAGAGAAAACAGACGGATAGTATTATCCCGAGCGGCAAAGACAATAACATCCTCAGACGAATGAGTCAATTGAATCTTCCTAGCAGCACAATCAGGATGTGCCTTGTGCTTAGAAAGCCAATCCATTCCGAGAATAAGATCAATATCCGAGTTACCAAGAACAATTGGGGAAGAAAGGAACTTGTAGTCACCCAATGTGATAGTAACCTCCGGGACGCAGGTGTTAGCTGTCATCTGCTTGCCCGGTGACACAATTTGCAAGGAACTTTGCATATACTGATAATCACACTCATACTTTGATGGAAAAGGTTTGGAAATGAAGCAATGCGATGCACCAGTGTCAAAAAGAACTTTTGCAGGTATATCATTAACAGGAAGGTTACCCATGATGGCATCTGGTGAGTCCTCTGCCTGAGCTGCATTCACCATATTGACCTTGGCGAACTTGGGGTTATGCTTGACCACAGCTGTACTTGCCGATCTCACAAGAGGAGGAGGAGGAAGACGCCTCTGGTTGAAACACTTGTTGGCATAGTGACCCTTCTGTTGGCACTTGTTGCATGTGACCTCTGAAAGCGGACGGTGATACGGAGCACTCGATCTTGGAGCTTGAGACGAAGTCTTGTTCTGAAAGCCAGGGCTGGGTGGGTGGGAAGAACCACTGCCACCTTTACTCTTCTGCTAATACGGCTGACGGAACGGAGGAGGAGGAAGCCAATACTTCTGCTGCTTGGCCACTTGTGTAGAGGAAGGAGTAACATCTCTGACTCGCTTCTTGGAAGCATCACACCTCAACTGAGCAGCCTCTTGCTTCAGTGCCATGTTGTAGAACTCATCGTATCTCAAGGGCTCGAAGAGAACCAGAGCTAGCTGAATTTCTTCTCTGAGACCACCCCTGAACTGATATATCATGCTCTTCTCATCAGGGACGTCCTGCTTAGCAAAGCGAGCGAGCTTCTGGAACAACTTGTTGTAGTCATAGACAGACAAAGAGCCTTGCTTCAGATTGCGGAATTCCTCACGCTTGCTTTCAACCACGCTCTGAGGAATATGATGATCTCGGAAATCTCGACGGAAATCATCCCAAGTGATAACACGTCCACCTCTAGAGTCCTTGTACTGTTGGAACCATTCTGCAACTTGATCTTTGAGTTGGAAGGAAGAGAACTTGACAAAGTCCTCAGGCCTGACGTTACTGCACTCGAAATGCTTGCACAGATCCACAAGCCAATCGTCAGCATCGGTTGCCTCAAGACAGTTGCTGAAAGTCTTTGGCCCATTAGCAAGGAACTGGTTGAGTGTAGCAAAGTGACTCTGATTGCTGCCTTGATTCCCTTGGTTGCCTTGATTGCACTCTTGAAGAATTTGCATGATCAGCTGTGTGTTTGCATTGGTTGCGGCCATCACAGCTTGCCATGCCTCCGGAGGAGGTGGAGGTGGTGGCGGATCAGGATTCGGAGTCGTCCGCGTTGGAGGAGCCATCCTGAAGAGGTTGACGTCCATTAGCACATTGACAGACAAATATTGAAGCTGAATCCAACGGAATGAAAATTGCAACATATAGTCTTCATATCCGAACAAAATGAATGAATGCATTCCTCTTGAAATGGTCACATATCCATAAATTGAGAAGCCACGTAGAATTAAGGTAGAGAAATAAATCAACAAGGTACGGATCAAGAACGAATAATCGGTAAGAAATCCCAATCTCAAACCAATATCCGTGGAAGAAGAACTAGAGCTACTAGAATTCCCACCTATGAAACTCCCGAACCTTTCCGGTTGTGCAATCAGGTGTTGGGGATACAGGGGAAGCATAATATCTCACCCAAACTAGCAAATCCTACATCCAGATGTATCCATCCTTCAACACATAACCAAGAAACCTTCGGAAACCATCTACCTCAACCTTCGAAAAGCATCCGTTATACAAGTTATGGCGATACACCCGAACTCCCGCCCCAGTACTGGGTGGCGTCGAGGTTATCTCACCAACGAACTGCATAAAAGAGATTTTCGATGTCGGCGTACTAGACTCAGGTATTCCAGAACTACAACGATAAAATTATGATGACAACACCTCAGAGCTCAACTCCCCGGGACACTTCCACTAAACCCCTGACAGGAGGCACCAAGACAATGTTCTCATCATAAAACCATCGGAACGATTCCAAGATACCCGCGTGATCCTAAATTTTTTTTAGTGAAATTTGAGAAGAGAAGAGTCAAAACTCTACGTCAGGATGCCTTACCAGAGCAATGAGGAGATTGGGAAGTAAAAAGAATTCCTAAACTCTCCGAAATATAACTCCTAAAAGACTCAAAACATTTTTTTCTAGACACAACTCGGCCACTAATAACGATCAAGCAATGGGGCTCCTAAGGATGCGGAAGGCTCTGATACCAACTTGTAACACCCTCGATGCGACTATATCTCCCACGTGTCGAGGCACGACTTAGAGGCATAATCGCATTGAAGGCATATGTCGCAAGTTAGGCAATCTTCACAACATACCATGTAATATAAATAATAAAGGGGAGATAGCAATAGTTGGCTTACACTCGCCACGTCAATCAAGTACATAAATAACATTACATCATCCAAACACTCATGGCCCGACTACAGCGCCAAAATAAAAGAGAACCCAACATGCGACAACGGTCCCGTTCACCCCCAACTGGGCACCACTACTGATCATGGGGAAAGGAAACATAGTAACATTGAGAGTCTCTGTCGAACTCCCACTTGAGCTCATACGCGTCTCCTGAAGCGGAATCATCAGGCCCTGCATCTGGTGTAATAGTAATATGTGAGCCACAGGGACTCATCAATCTCGCACCCTCACGATCAAGACTATTTAAGCTTATAGGTATGGCAAGGTAAATATATATGTGGAGCTGCAGCAGCGACTAGCAAAATGTGGTGGCTAACTTATTCGCAAAAGAGAGCGAGAAGAGGAGGCGAAGCACGAGCGAGAAACTAGAGAGCAACATGCGCAAACATTACTCCAACACCGTGTCCACTTCCCGGACTCCACCGAGAAGAGGCCATCACGGTAACACACTCAGTTGATTCATTTTAATTAAGTTAAGGTTGAAGTTATCTACAACCGGACATTAACAAATTCCCATCTGCCCATAACCGCGGGCACGGCTTTCGAAAGTTCAAATCCCTGCAGGGGAGTCCGAACTTAGCCCATGACAAGCTCTCACAGTCAACGAAGGAATAGACCTCCTCCCAAGACGTTCCGATCAGACTCACTATGTCGGTAACTCAATACACTTCGATAGGTTAAAACAAGACCAGCAACACCGCCCGAATGTGCCGACAAATCCCAATAGGAGCTGCACATATCTCTTTCTCAGGGCACACTCAGATGAGCGCTCCATACAACTAAAACCAAACCCCGAGTTTCCCCGAGGGGGCGCTGCATAGGACTCTAGTTTGGACCAACACTCAGAGGAGCACTGCCCCGGGGGGGTTTAAAATAAGATGACCCGCGAGCTCCGGAAACCCGAGGGGAAAGAGGCTAGGTGGCAAAAGGTAAGACCAAGGTTGGGCATTGCTGGAAAAGATTTAATCAAGGCGAACTATCAAGGGGTTCCCATTATAACCCAACCGCGTAAGGAACGCAAAATCCGGGAACATAACACCGATATGACGGAAACTAGGGCGACAAGAGTGGAACAAAACACTAGGAGAGAGGCCGAGCCTTCCACCCTTTACCAAGTATATAGATCCATTAAGATAACAAGATAATATGATGGTATCCCAAAAAGAAAATAAATATTCCAATAAGGAACAGCCTCCGATCTTCACCTGCAACTAGTAACGCTATAAGAGGGGCTGAGCAAAGCGGTAACATAGCCAATCAACGGTTTGCTAGGACAATGGTGGGTTAGAGGTTTGACATGGCAATTTGGGAGGCTTGCAAGCAAATGGTAGGCATCGTAGCATTGGCATAGCAAAAGAGCGAGCAAACTAGCATAGCAAAGATAGTAGTGATTTCGAGGGTATGATCATCTTGCCTGCAGAGTTGTCAGAATTGACTAGATCCTCGAAAGCAAACTCAACAGGCTCCTCGTTAGTGAACTCGTCTCCCGGCTCTACCCAAACAAGACAAACAAGCAACAAGGATACAATCAACCACGTGCAAGGCCAAGCAATATGATGCAATGATGATATGCTATGCGGGATGCGATGCGGGATGCAAAATGCAAGATATGACAGGAAATGCATGAACCTGGCCTCAACTTGGAAAACCAAGTGTGCCACTGGAAAGATGAGACGAAATCGCTTGAAAACGATATAAAGAACGCCGGAATCGGAGTTACGGTTTGGAAATGGCAAGCGATTCAAAAATGACACCGATCTGTGTTTTACAGCAAGTAGGCATCTAAATGCAACGAAATGAACATGCTACAGCCACCAAATATGACAACAAAATACAAGGCAGGGATGCACACAAGATGCTTAACAAAAGTCTAGCACTGAGATACGGCCAATTCATCCATTAACAGGTTCAAAAAAGCATGGCAAAAATGCATATGACGAACAGATCTCACACTTAGTGAAATTAACACTCGCCTGGAATTTCAGATCAGGTAGCCCTCTTCGGAGCAACAAAACTACATTCTACAGGACCTGAACATGACAAAGTAAAGCATGACATGGAGCTACTCAAGGAGCTTAACAAAAGTCCCTTAGTGACCTTGAGCCAAAAGGGATCAGAAAGTACAATTGCAAGCAAGTGAACATAGCAAAAACATAATCAGGTTTTCAGACTTAGTGAAAAACTGACACATGCTGAAATATAACTCAAGTAGGCATGTTTACGAGCTCGATGCACTCACTACAGAGCAAGTCATGGCAATACAAGCATACATCCATCAAGAAGGCACAAAATGCAATCTATACATGGCAAGAACAATAGCATAGCATTCATGGATTAACTACAACATCACCGGCAAAATTGCAAACAAGTTGACAATCTGCCCAGATTCACAAAGTAGCAAAAGTAGAGCTCGATTGACTCAAGCTAGGGTGCGCCATAATTGCAAACAAAGACATGGATGGATAGAGAACTACAAGACTAACAAAACTCTCTTACTGATCATCCCCATAAGAGGCACGTATCACTAGGAAACAACAATAACATATGGCATCATGAGATAAACAGCCCCAGGACTTAGTGAAATCACTAAGTCCATGAAAACAGAATTAGCAAGTGCACCACTTTGCAAGCTTGCACAAGTCACCACACACATCCTAAAAATACATGGGTTGCACCTATGGAGAGATGACAAAACCCTTAACAAAACACATGTAGAACTCACGGGCATAGCATGCACACATTAATCATGGCAAAAATGACAAAAGTGCTAAACGGAGTAGCAGATCTGACAATTAACTCAAGTAGCCCTCTTCTAACAGCATTTCGGGCATCAAGATGAGCTCAAATGAAAATGATGCAATGGAATGAAATGATGTACTCTCTGAGATGAACATTTTGCTATGCTATATGCATGAATCAGAGCTACGGATGCAAAGTTACAGAGCAACGAACATGAGCACTTGGACTGAAAATATCAGGGACTTAGAGAAAATTCAACCTCCGAGATCTATGGTTTTTTTTCCATATCTGGATCGGCCCGGGACACTGTTCACCGGGGCGCGCCGTTCGAGGTTCGCCGGCGTCGGGGTCTTGCCGGAAGGAGGGGAGGCGAGGCCGGCTCCCGGCGGCGGCCACCAGAGCGCCGGAGACGGCGGCGTGGCGGCGGAGTGGCGGCGATGGTGCGGCGACCGGTGAGGAGGCGCACGGCGGCGAGCGGCTGCGGCGGCCGGCCGAGCTCCGGCCGGCGAGGGCGGCAGAGCGCGGCGCCGGCTCGGGAGAAGAAGGCGGCGCGGAGAGGCGGGTGAAGCGGGCGCGCGCGTGGGCCGGGAGGGTGGCTCCGGGCTCCCGCGGGCTGCGGTGGGAGTGGCGCGGCTGTCAGGACCCCGACTCAATGCCACATCGATCTAGCATGTAACACCTCATATCACTTTGCGGCCTCACGCACGGTATTCCCACGGGTGTCGCCTTACCTTTGCCCAGGACCGTTTGCGCCTTTTGGCACACGTATATGACAGTGTCGCTAGCATCCATATGATAAGGAGCCCGGGCTGACATGGCTAGTCGTAAACCCAAAGTGGCACAAACTTACAGGGACAGGCATCCATGACCCAGCATCGAACGTGTCGGTCATCAGCGAGTGAACCCAGGCTGTAGCACTGGGCTAGCAGGACTCCGATATTCATCGCGTGACATTTCCCCGAAAGGACAGACACAGGAACGAAGAAGGACACATGCCGGCCAGCCTAAGTGTTCCGGAGCAGTAGCAAGCTACCATGGCTCAGTGGAAACACTAGGAGACATTTCCCGGTAAGAGAGGCTACTAAAGATAAACAACTAGATGGTCAGATCCCACACATACCAAGCATTTCAATAACATACACACAATATGCTCGATATGTGCAATACAACATGGCATCACAAAATGACTCTACGACTCAAGTAGTTTATTCAATAGGCTCCGAGGAGCGAGATATTACAAACATGGGTCTCATGACCCAACACTCAGAGCATACAAGTCAAAGCACAAGCGGAAGCTATCATGTCTGAGTACAGACATCTATAAATGAAAAAGGCTGAGAAGCCTGACTATCTATCAGATCCTGCCGAGGGCACAAGATCGTAGCTGAGGTAACAAGCTAAACGTCGAAGTCCACGCGGAACTACTAGCGAGACCGAAGTCTCTCTGCAAAACATAAAATAGGCAAACGTGAGTACAAATGTACCCAGCAAGACTTACATCAGAACTAACTACATATGCATCATTATCAACAAAGGGGTGGTGGGGTTTAACTGCAACAAGCCAGCTTTGACTCGTTGGCTATCCTAAACTACGACTGCGAGTAACTCTTTTGAGGTGGCGCACACGAGTCCACATATTCACCATATCAATACACCACTATGGATCCGCTCCCGTCTCCCTACGAGAACGCCATCCATAGCACTCACGCTTATCTTGCGTATTTTAGAGTATCCACTTTCACTTGTCTATGAACTGATATAAGCAACCCAGAAGTCCTTTTCCGCGGACACGGCTATTCGAATAGATCATATTAACCCTGCAGGGTTGTACTTCTTCACACATGCTCCCACCACTTACCGCCGTTTACACGACATGTACTCGGCAACCTTCAAGCGGAAGCCCAACGTGGGTGTCGGCCACGGCCTGCCTAAACACTCAAGTCTCTAGTCCAGGTTTATCGCCTATTCGGGTTCCATCCATGAGGAGATCCGGCCGGAGTTTCGCTCACAGCCCCAAACGATGTGTACAGGGTTCCGTGACACCAAACGGGTGCCCGGTTTACCCGGCCACGTGCCTACCGCATCACAGCCCACCCCTACGGTCAGCGCTGCCCACGGCCTCCAGCATACTACAAACACCAGAAACTACTTGCAACTCCTGGACAGAGGACAAGGATGATTAAGAAGCCGAGAGGGTCCATTGGTTTCGGGCCCAATGCGTGGTAGTAGCTGAATCATGGATCACAAACACAGAACTCAGTTCCTGAGGACGGCTGCAATGAGACAACCCACCATGTACTCCTACATGGCCTCTCACCGCTACCTTTACCAAATCGTATTCACACACTTAGCTCACACACAGTAGGACAGGTTCACGCGCCTCTGACTCATCCCCGATGAATCAGACCCGACTCAACTCTAAGCAGTAGCAGGCATGACAAACAAGCATGAATGAGTAGGCACAACAGGGCTCAAACAACTCCTACTCATGCTAGTGGGTTTCATCTATTTACTGTGGCAATGACAGGTCATGCAAGGATAAAGGGGTTCAGCTACCGCAGCAGGTAACAGATGAATCGGTGTTGTCCTAATGCAGTAAAAGAGAGCAGGAGCGAGAGAGTGGGATTGTATCGGAATGAACAAGGGGGTTTTGCTTGCCTGGCACTTCTGAAGATAATATAGCTCTTCATCGGTGTCATCGATCACATCGTCGGTATCACGTCTATCGAAAGGGGGCAATCACCGGCAACTGAGGAAAAACACAATCAATGCAATGCACAATATGATGCATGAATGTGACATGGCAATATGCTGTGTTTTGTGCTAATGCAACTAAAAACCAGATTAAATGAAGTTGGTTTGAATCCAAGATTCAAATTCAAACTCCATATGTGGATATTTAAATGCCATTTAATTGATTTGTGCTATACAGCAGCTATAAGTGGTTCTAACGTGCATGAAAATGGTACAGATGGATTCCTTGAATTTTTCTGATAATTTTTCATATATAATTTATTTAATTTGGAGTTATGGTTAATTTTCTATGATTTATTGAAGTTTAGGGCATTTTCTGGAATTTCCTGAATATAAATAAATCCAGAAAGCATTACTGCGTCATCCTGACGTCATGATGACGTCAGCAGGTCAACGTGGCACAGTCCGGTCAAACTGACCAGTGGGGCCCTTTGGTCAGTGTCACAGTGCTAGTTATGTGACTATTTAACTCCTAACGAAAATAATTAGCTCGCGGGGCCCGCTGTCATTGACCCTGGGGGTTAATTAGCGGGGCTGTTAACAGTTAATGATGAGCCATGTCATCTAAACCGGCGACTAAACGCCGGCGGTAAGTAGACGCGGTGGCGCTCCTCGTCTGGCCATCTCCGGCCAGGAGAGGTTGCACGGCTGGTGGCGTTCGAGAGCGGCTGCATCGGCGCTTCAAGTGGTGGCCGTGGCAAGTGCGGGGTGGGACTGTGGTGTCGGCAGCGGCGAGCGAAGCGGCGGCCGGAGCTCGGCTCCGAGCGAGCGCGGCGTTGCAATGCACAAGGGAGCAGGTTGAGCGAGCGAAGGGCACCGGGAGGAGGCTCTCACTCGCGCGCATCCAACGGTGGCCGTGGAGAGGCCAGGGACGGCGTGTAGCGGTGGCGGCGGCGAGCATATGCGGCGGTGGAGCTTCAGCATCCGTGCAACTATGGCCTAGAGGACGTGGAGAGGCCGGGGAAGAGGGGGAGTCGAAGCGGGCGCTCACAGCGGTGAAGGGGAGCAACTCGGTGTAGCCGGGGACACGCTGAGGCCGCAAATTGACCGGAGGGGGCCGTCGGATCCGGAGGTTGAAGACGACGGTTGACGGCGATGCAGGGCCTCCCGGCGTCCCGTAGCTTGATTGGGAGGACGAGGAGGTTTCTTCGGTGCTTCTGGGGTCGGCGGAAGGGCGAGGGGTGGCTGGTGGCCGCGAGGACGATGGGTGGCGGCCATGGCTGCTCCAGACCGAGCTCGGGGACGAGCGATGGGGGGGGAAGGAGAGGGCCAGGGAAGGGGAAGAGTGAGCGAGGGGGTCAGCAGGATCGGGACGACACGGGAAAGTCGTCCACGCGTTCAGGGGATCGTCGGCAAGCAGGAGGTGGTCGGGAACGCCCGCGCGCGCGCCACGCTTCCCCTCTGCCTACTGGCAGGAGGAAGAAGACGGCTCTGTCCTCGGTGGGCTGGGCTGCACAGCTGGGCCGGCAACAGTAGCGGGCCGCGCAGGTAGGCTGAGGTAAGTTCTGCTCTGTTTTGTTTTTTTACTTTTCTTCTGTTTTGTTTAATTTGTTTATTTCTTTTGCCACTATTTTGAATTTTAAAACAATTCAAACAATGCCAAAACTCCTCTGAATATTTTATATTGCTAGATGGACTTTTCCAAAAGCTTATAAAATATTTCAGGGGTATTTGAAATTATATTCTAATTATATGAATATAATTCAAATTCAAATAGCTAATGAATTAAATCCAAAGTCCCAAAAATAATTCCTTAAAAATGTTCAATATTTTGGTTGGGACCAGAACCCTTACCAAAAATTATCAAACATTTAAGAAGAGCATTTTGGAGCAATGAATGAGATTTCTAGGGTTTTTGCCCCTCTTTTATTTAAGTTTTTGAGGCTTCCAAAATTCCCTCAGTTCAAATTTTTAGAATTTAAACATGATGCACACATGAGCTAGCCTAGAGCACTACCAGCAGCTAGGGATGTGACAACTCACCACCACTAAACAAGAATCTCGTCTCGAGATTCAAGCGTAGGGTAGGATGAAGGGTAACACAGACTAGTACAATCTTCACGATCCAGGGTGCACTTCAATTGAACGTTGATTCATTCACCATCATTTTCCCGAAGTCTTGCTCTGAGAAATCCTGCCAACATGGCCTGGAGGGAAGAAGGAGACTCTGGAAGGGTCGATCTTCTCGAAGATCGAACAACTCACGGAATGAGACATAGGACCATCTCTCGGGTTGAGACACGAGACACACATCAAGAGGGGTGGAAAGAAACGGATGACGAAGGTTCACTAGGTAGACAACAATTGCACACCTAAGAAGGTGTTAAACGATTGTCAACGTAGCGAGGAGTTGAGTTGCCATGATACCACGACGAAACATCCTGGAGTAGGGTGATTCTTAGATTGTTACCCTAAGTGGCAAAAAGAATTACTTTTGATTTAGAGATCATTGAAACTCTTCATACCAGCCTAAGGCAATTCACAACGATCGTTTGGAGGGGGCCAGTAGGATGGCATACTCGGACTTGGATGATGTGGATTACCTTGTTGAAGACAACGCAATGGATGAATTTGCTTATCACCGGAAATGGAAGAGACCCATGGTAGAATGGCCCATTGGCGGTGCAAGCTGGGAACAAAATGCAAATGATGGGAATGATTCTGGTAACTGAGGAAGAACCCAACAATAAAGAGTGAATTCACTGTTTGAGAAGGTCATAGCATTGCCGAGGAAACTGAGAGCAAACCCAGCTAGTGCCGATGATAACACCTAGCGCTTGTGCGTGCTCTCAAGAACTTGAGCAATTCCATAATCATCAAGGTTTTACCAACATCCGTGTCAAGGATGCTGACAACACAACATACTACCATAATGAATGGTGATGGAGGATGCAGATGCCAAAGGAAGATAACACCTTCTCAGATTTCACCCTTGGCGAGGCCAAGGAAATAAAATCTGGATGATCGACCGAGAGACATATAGCACTCCGCTTCTAATGTTCTCCTTGATGTGCTAGTGTAGCCCATTCATAGATATGGTTTGATATCTAGAACATCAAGTAAAAAGGTCGGACTTCGGGATCTCAAAATCCATAGGGGCAACTAGGGAGTAAATCCTACGAAATCCCTATGGGGAGGTGGCCAACTTCCTCAATCAAGATATTATAATAACAGGTCTTCCGGCTGGGTGTGTTGGCCACGACATCCACTTTACCGGTTTTCAAGGGACCGATATTATAGTTCTTGGGAAATGTTCCAAACCATCATATCTGCCTGAGATTCAGATCTGGTTGGTGTCAGGATATTCCAGACTCATCGAGTCTAGGAAGAAAAATGAAAGTTTGCAACACAAATCGACGAGATGACGTTGCGGGATTCTCGGGAGATGAACTACGATAGCAAGCTCCAAAACATGGGCTGGTTCTGCTACAAACATGTGAACACGTTGTCCCAGACAAGCATGCCCACATGGTAGTCTTACAATAAAACACTACCGAGTTCAGGAGGGGGAACCATCATTAATGACATCGAAGTCTCCACGCGTGGAAGTCCAAAGAGTTCACCTTGGACAGACTCCTTTATCTTTGAACAACTCAATCAGTGGCTTGGTGTGCTAGGATATACATATAGAATGGAGGTTGCAAATCTCCAGACCACAGAATACTTCGCACGTATGCATGACTGACTTGGGATGATTCCAGAGGAAGCAAAACTAACTTTCTCAAATTCACGGCGGTAACTTTCACCAAATGCACGTGTATAAGAGAAAGTCACTCCTTTCATCAACAAATACTTCATGAGCTAGCATGAAGAAAATGCTTTCAAAAGTTTCCTACACTAGCTTAATGTCCAACAAAATCATGGAGGAGATAAGGATGTTGTCAATGGGCTCAACAACAAATCATCTAGGTTTCCTTTTAAAAGGAATTCCATAGTTAAGTGAACAAGTGATAGCATTGGTCAGGCCAAAGATGTAATGGTGTATGCTCGAGGGATCAACCACGAATAAGACAACATTACGAGCATCATTGGTACTAATTTGATTTGACGATAGCCCATACTCAAATCAAAGGATTGATAAGACAATAGGTCCAGCAACTGATCACAGGGACCAATCGATGAAGATATCATCCTTCTTCAACACACACTACACAAGAATATCCCTTTGGAACGAACTAAGTCAGGCAAGCTTTTATCCTTCAACTCTCCAAGTTGTTGTCTAGCTTAACCAACTAGCTCAGGGATATCTAACACCGATTCTTGGAGAGAAGGTGGTTCACAAGAAACCAACTTGATCACGAGCTCAACATAACGGTCAGGTGACGACCTGGTGATACTTCCGAGAAGATATTCAGAAAATCATGAACCACCGGTATGTTACTAAGCTCGAGAACAATCTCGCTTTTGAGGGCAAGACGATATGATCAAATGAGTGAGGACTTGACAAGATCCTAACTCATCAATCGAAGGGTGCACTGAAATAAGAACTAGGTAGCACGATCAGTCTTAGAAGGATGATTCAAAAACCAACACGCTAAGAATGAGATTATCGTACATTTAACTACCAAGCAACAAGGTTGCTGGGAGTATTGATTTCACGCATCACAATTCATTTGTCGGTATTCCGGTTGCATCAACACGAGGGCCGGGGAATGACTAATGGTGGTGAGAAGTATCGCTACGTCAAAATTCATGAGAGTTGGTGCAGTTCTCATGACAATTCTGACATAAAGGGGGTAATACTCCAAGGTAGAACAAAACCAAAAGCTGGATTGGCATTTGATCTGCGGAATACAACTACTTTGACCCAATCCTAGATATGGATGAGGTACTGGAGTTTGTTTCTCCTAGTCATTCTGCGATAGAATGGCTTGACGGACCACAAGAGTAATAGGTATCGATGAACGATTGCACGCATACTCTTGACTATCAATTGATAGGCGAGGGTCGGAAACAACTAAGATGGGACAACTCAAAAGAACATATGATTTTCTGAGTTGTGGATGCATGGATTAGCATGTCGAACGAAGTTCAACATATTTCTTCCGGATAACCCATGCAGAAAGGTAGAACTGGCAGAGCCACAATATATAATGGAGAACTCATAAAAATAATCCTGTTGTGATATTTCAGTTCAACGAGGAAATTCTACCATAAGTAGTTCATGGTATTTGGAAGAAGAAGATACCACGGACTTCAAGGACTATCGCAAAGGTTACTAATATCCTAAAGGCACTAGCAATTACTATCAACATGAAGTAGGTAGAGTGAATCTCGGGTTCAAGAACCCGGGAACAGAATACCTATTACTAAGTAGCATCACGGGATGCTTTCGAGAATGATGGCCAGAATCATCACACTGGGAACACAAATCATGGCTAAATTACTAGGTGATCCCCTAAGACACCTAGGGTCATAATACCAGCTCCAACATATATGTCAAGGCAATAAAGTACCTCAACTCACCGATTAGCGTGGTTAATCTGGCCCAAAGAAACATCGGAACGGGAGGAAGGGATTTTGCAAATGCTTCAGACTATTTAGAAACCTGGGATGACTCGGACAGCATAACGGCTGTAAATGCTCAGAAAAGATTTGAGACATTTACAAAAATGGTGGCATAACCACTCAGAAGCACAATATCAAGGTTTCGAGATCAACAATTAACATACGGAAGTAGTAGGAACTGAACTGAGACTTAAATCCAACAATCTTATAAGTCCACTGATTAGTAACACGTGATCCTAATAGAAAGAAGAGATAGCCTAGTTCTTAATCCCCGTAGGAAAGATAAGATGACTCAAATCAGAAGACATAAGGTATAAGGAGTAAAAGAGCCGTACGTTCCATCCCACAATCAATTCCCTTATATAACTAAAGAATTTCTAGACTCAACTTCGACCAGTTTGGCTTGGTAATCCTACAGGCAGTCAAGCTCTGATACCAACGCTGTCAGGACCCCGACTCAATGCCACATCGATCTAGCATGTAACACCTCATATCACTTTGCGGCCTCACGCACGGTATTCCCACGGGTGTCACCTTACCTTTGCCCGGGACCGTTTGCGCCTTTTGGCACACGTATATGACAGTGTCGCTAGCATCCATATGATAAGGAGCCCGGGCTGACATGGCTAGTCGTAAACCCAAAGTGGCACAAACTTACAGGGACATGCATCCATGACCCAGCATCGAACGTGTCCGTCATCAGCGAGTGAACCCAGGCTGTAGCACTGGGCTAGCAGGACTCCGGTATTCATCGCGTGACATTTCCCCGAAGGGACAGACACAGGAACGAAGAAGGACACATGCCGGCCAGCCTAAGTGTTCCGGAGCAGTAGCAAGCTACCATGGCTCAGTGGAAACACTAGGAGACATTTCCCGGTAAGAGAGGCTACTAAAGATAAACAACTAGATGGTCAGATCCCACACATACCAAGCATTTCAATAACATACACACAATATGCTCGATATGTGCAATACAACATGGCATCACAAAATGACTCTACGACTCAAGTACTTTATTCAATAGGCTCCGAGGAGCGAGATATTACAAACATGGGTCTCATGACCCAACACTCAGAGCATACAAGTCAAAGCACAAGCGGAAGCTATCATGTCTGAGTACAGACATCTATAAATGAAAAAGGCTGAGAAGCCTGACTATCTATCAGATCCTGCCGAGGGCACAAGATCGTAGCTGAGGTAACAAGCTAAACGTCGAAGTCCACGCGGAACTACTAGCGAGACCGAAGTCTCTCTGCAAAAACATAAAATAGGCAAACGTGAGTACAAATGTACCCAGCAAGACTTACATCAGAACTAACTACATATGCATCATTATCAACAAAGGGGTGGTGGGGTTTAACTGCAGCAAGCCAGCTTTGACTCGGTGGCTATCCTAAACTACGACTGCGAGTAACTCTTTTGAGGTGGCGCACACGAGTCCACATATTCACCATATCAATACACCACTATGGATCCGCTCCCGTCTCCCTACGAGAACGCCATCCATAGCACTCACGCTTATCTTGCGTATTTTAGAGTATCCACTTTCACTTGTCTATGAACTGATATAAGCAACCCAGAAGTCCTTTTCCGCGGACACGGCTATTCGAATAGATCATATTAACCCTGCAGGGGTGTACTTCTTCACACACGCTCCCACCACTTACCGCCGTTTACACGACATGTACTCGGCAACCTTCAAGCGGAAGCCCAACGTGGGTGTCGGCCACGGCCTGCCTAAACACTCAAGTCTCTAGTCCAGGTTTATTGCCTATTCGGGTTCCATCCATGAGGAGATCCGGCCGGAGTTTCGCTCACAGCCCCAAACGATGTGTACAGGGTTCCATGACACCAAACGGGTGCCCGGTTTACCCGGCCACGTGCCTACCGCATCACAGCCCACCCCTACGGTCAGCGCTGCCCACGGCCTCCAGCATACTACAAACACCAGAAACTACTTGCAACTCCTGGACAGAGGACAAGGATGATTAAGAAGCCGAGAGGGTCCATTGGTTTCGGGCCCAATGCGTGGTAGTAGCTGAATCATGGATCACAAACACAGAACTCAGTTCCTGAGGACGGCTGCAATGAGACAACCCACCATGTACTCCTACATGGCCTCTCACCGCTACCTTTACCAAATCGTATTCACACACTTAGCTCACACACAGTAGGACAGGTTCACGCGCCTCTGACTCATCCCCGATGAATCAGACCCGACTCAACTCTAAGCAGTAGCAGGCATGACAAACAAGCATGAATGAGTAGGCACAACAGGGCTCAAACAACTCCTACTCATGCTAGTGGGTTTCATCTATTTACTGTGGCAATGACAGGTCATGCAAGGATAAAGGGGTTCAGCTACCGCAGCAGGTAACAGATGAATCGGTGTTGTCCTAATGCAGTAAAAGAGAGCAGGAGCGAGAGAGTGGGATTGTATCGGAATGAACAAGGGGGTTTTGCTTGCCTGGCACTTCTGAAGATAATACAGCTCTTCATCGGTGTCATCGATCACATCGTCGGTATCACGTCTATCGAAAGGGGGCAATCACCGGCAACTGAGGAAAAACACAATCAATGCAATGCACAATATGATGCATGAATGTGACATGGCAATATGCTGTGTTTTGTGCTAATGCAACTAAAAACCAGATTAAATGAAGTTGGTTTGAATCCAAGATTCAAATTCAAACTCCATATGTGGATATTTAAATGCCATTTAATTGATTTGTGCTATACAGCAGCTATAAGTGGTTCTAACATGCATGAAAATGGTACAGATGGATTCCTTGAATTTTTCTGATAATTTTTCATATATAATTTATTTAATTTGGAGTTACGGTTAATTTTCTATGATTTATTGAAGTTTAGGGCATTTTCTGGAATTTCCTGAATATAAATAAATCCAGAAAGCATTACTGCGTCATCCTGACGTCATGATGACGTCAGCAGGTCAACGTGGCACAGTCCGGTCAAACTGACCAGTGGGGCCCTTTGGTCAGTGTCACAGTGCTAGTTATGTGACTATTTAACTCCTAACAAAAATAATTAGCTCGCGGGGCCCGCTGTCATTGACCCTGGGGGTTAATTAGCGGGGCTGTTAACAGTTAATGACGAGCCATGTCATCTAAACCGGCGACTAAACGCCGGCGGTAAGCAGACGCGGTGGCGCTCCTCGTCTGGCCATCTCCGGCCAGGAGAGGTTGCGCGGCTGGTGGCGTTCGAGAGCGGCTGCATCGGCGCTTCAAGTGGTGGCTATGGCAAGTGTGGGGTGGGACTGTGGTGTCGGCAGCGGCGAGCGAAGCGGCGGCCGGAGCTCGGCTCCGAGCGAGCGCGGCGTTGCAATGCACAAGGGAGCAGGCTGAGCGAGCGAAGGGCACCGGGAGGAGGCTCTCACTCGCGCGCATCCAACGGTGGCCGTGGAGAGGCCAGGGACGGCGTGTAGCGGCGGCGGCGGCGAGCATATGCGGCGGTGGAGCTTCGGCGTCCGTGCAACTATGGCCTAGAGGACGCGGAGAGGCCGGGGAAGAGGGGGAGTCGAAGCGGGCGCTCACAGCGGTGAAGGGGATCAACTCGGTGAAGCCGGGGACACGCTGAGGCCGCAAATTGACCGGAGGGGGCCGTCGGATCCGGAGGTTGAAGACGACGGTTGACGGCGATGCAGGGCCTCCCGGCGTCCCGTAGCTTGATTGGGAGGACGAGGAGGTTTCTTCGGTGCTTCTAGAGTCGGCGGAAGGGCGAGGGGTGGCTGGTGGCCGCGAGGACGATGGGTGGCGGCCATGGCTGCTCCAGACCGAGCTCGGGGACGAGCGATGGGGGGGGGGGGGAAGGAGAGGGCCAGGGAAGGGGAAGAGTGAGCGAGGGGATCAGCGGGATCGGGACGACACGGGAAAGTCGTCCACGCGTTCAGGGGATCGTCGGCAAGCAGGAGGTGGCCGGGAACGCCCGCGCGCGCGCCACGCTTCCCCTCTGCCTACTGGCAGGAGGAAGAAGACGGCTCTGTCCTCGGTGGGCTGGGCTGCACAGCTGGGCCGGCAACAGTAGCGGGCCGCGCAGGTAGGCTGAGGTAAGTTCTGCTCTGTTTTGTTTTTTTACTTTTCTTCTGTTTTGTTTAATTTGTTTATTTCTTTTGCCACTATTTTGAATTTTAAAACAATTCAAACAATGCCAAAACTCCTCTGAATATTTTATATTGCTAGATGGACTTTTCCAAAAGCTTATAAAATATTTCAGGGGTATTTGAAATTATATTCTAATTATATGAATATAATTCAAATTCAAATAGCTAATGAATTAAATCCAAAGTCCCAAAAATAATTCCTTAAAAATGTTCAATATTTTGGTTGGGACCAGAACCCTTACCAAAAATTATCAAACATTTAAGAAGAGCATTTTGGAGCAATGAATGAGATTTCTAGGGTTTTTGCCCCTCTTTTATTTAAGTTTTTGAGGCTTCCAAAATTCCCTCAGTTCAAATTTTTAGAATTTAAACATGATGCACACATGAGCTAGCCTAGAGCACTACCAGCAGCTAGGGATGTGACAGCGGCAGCGGCCACGTGGCGCTCTGCCACTGGCTGCGGGCAGCGGCGGTGGCGTGTCCGGCCGAAACGGACACGTCCGGCGCGGCGCGAGGTGGATTTCTAGGGTTTCGGGGAGGAAGGAGATCCGAAAATCGGGGGGTGTTTAAATAGGCATAGAGGGAGCTAGGAGAGTCCAAATGAGGTGCGGTTTTCGGCCACGAGATCGTGATCGAACGCTCTAGATGATGGAGTAGAGTTAGGTGGGTTTTGGGCCAAATTGGAGGGGTGTTGGGCTGCAACACACACGAGGCCTTTTCGGTCCCTGGGTTAACCGTTGGAGTATCAAACGAAGTCCAAATGGTACGAAACTTGACAGGCGGTCTACCGGTAGTAAACCAAGGCCGCTTGGCAAGTCTCGGTCCAATCCAGAAATGTTTAATCCCCACACATGAAAGAAAGCTAGAAATGACCACCGGAGGAGAACGAAGCGCCGGAATGCAAAATGGACAACGGGGAAAAAGCTCGAATGCAAGAGATGAATACGTATGCAAATGCAATGCACATGATGACATGATATGAGATGCATGACAATGACAACAACACACGGAGACAAAGACCCGAACCCGAGGAAATAAATATAACTTAACGCCGGAAACGGCAAGGGTTGGAGTACAAATTGGGAAAGTTACATCCAGGGTGTTACACCTTCTCCTGGCGATCTTTGCTTATTACTGTGAGGCTCACGTAGGGGTGCAGCCCTCAGTGGCCTTGCTGCGCCACTACTTCTCCCTCCGGGTCTCTCGCGGTTCTCCTTCCGTGTGCGCGAGCTTCGTTGCATATGGCGGCACCATTGCTATCTCGAATCCCGGGAAGAGGATTGAGGGCTTTAGGAGCAAGTGGGTCTTGGTAGATGCCGGGCGCATCCACCCTCGGCTGATCTTGCCCGCGGAGCAGCCCGCGAGCTCTAGCGACTGGTGCCGGGCGGAGCTCACGGACCCCCGCGCGAAACTGGTGTTGGAGAAGATGGACGCGGACCTGAGGCCGGTTAGTACGGCGGCGGCAAAGTTCTCTGGTGCGTCGTTGTTGAGGGAGTTCCTGGAGCACCAGCTGGCTCCACTCCGGCAGTACTCACCTCCGATGTGGAGGCATCATCCGAGCCCTGCGGCCTTGGGCGACGAAGATTTGGCCGCGGTCCTCCAATCTCTGGTCGGGGGCGAGGTGGCAAGGTCGGAGGGCGCTCCCAAGCCCTTGTTCCTTCGCGACGACTTGGAGCAGGTGGTGGAGTCCATGCCCGCTTTTAACGGGGACGGGCTCATGCCCGTGGCGGCTTCCGAGGGGCTGGTGGACGTGCCCTCCGGCGACTCCAGCAAAGAGGAGGACGAGGAGGAGCAGGAGAAGGGGCCCGACTCCAAGGCAACCGATGGGGAGTTGAGGGCTCCACTCCCCCGGCGCAGGCCCCGCGGCCTCCGCCTTTCTTCGAGCGACGATGACGAGGACGGAGCCGAGCAGGTCGGCAGGAGCTTGCCCCTGATCCCGAAGAAGGACAGGACCGGGCTGATTTCCCGTGGGTCTGCCCCTGCCCCGAGTCAGTCTGCAGAAGCGCCTTCTGCTTCCGAGGTTGACCCTTCCAGCCGGCTGTCAGGTTTCAAGTTTGGCCGGAAGCTGCCCGAGCTCACCGGCGATGACCCGTAAGTGCTTGACCCTTGTCTTTATTTCTTGTTCCGCTGCCGAGGCTTGATGTTCGCATCTCTTGAATAGGCTGGCGCCCGCGGCGAAGAACCCGAAGGGGGCTCCTGAGGCTCCATCCGCGGCAGCGCCTCCAGCCGTGGAGGGGGGTGACTGTGGCGTGCGGGCTTCTCCTGCCCGGTCGTCCTTGCGAGGCCTGGCCGAGCTGGCTGGGGCGAGCTCAACCCCCATGGCCCAAGTGACTCATGTGGTGCCGTTGCCCACTACCGCTACCACAGCCTCTGGGGCGCAGCAGGCTCCACCCCAGGACGTTGTGGTCTTGTCGTCGCCGCCTTCTTCCCCTGTTCCGCCGACTGTTGTTTCTCCAACTCCTTCTGCCGTCCTGGAGCGTGCCGTTTCTAGACTGGTCCGGCTGCGGCAGGATCTTCTTGCCGACCCTCGCCTGGTGGCCGGGCGCTTGGAGCTAGCTTCAGGATGGATTCGCTCTGACGCCTCGATCCGGGCCGCGCTGGTTCAAGCCTCGACGGCCTGCGACGAGGAGAGGCAGGCCATCCTTGAGACGAAAGCTGCTCGCGACGCTGCCCTAGGGGAGGTGGTTGAAGTCCTCGATCGCTGCAAGGCGCTGGAGGACGAGCTGCAAGGCCTGCGGGACCAGCTCGTGAAAGAAGTTTGTCTTCGCCAGGAGCAAGAAGAAGGCATGAAGGCTCGCGAGGTGGCCCTTGAGGGCCGGGAGGCCAAGCTCAAGAAGCACCGCGACCGCCTGGGTGCGCTGGGGAAGGAGTTGGAGGCGATGAAGGTCGAGCTGGATAGCAAGACCAAGGTTCTTGCCGAGGATCGCGTGGCCTTCGCAGACATGGAGAAGAAGGCTCGTGCTTCGCTGAAGATACTCTACGCCAGTGGCTTGGAGAGCCCACTGGCTGGCACCGAGGACGGCCCCGCCAAGCTGCTTCCCTTCCTGGTTCGTGCTCTTGAGGATGTCACCCTTGGCCTTGGCCCCACGGCCGAGGCCGAGGCGAGTGTCCTGTCTTCTGCTGCGCTGACGCGGGTCTTCACCCACATCTACCTTTGCGACCCCAGCGCCGACCTCGACAGCCTGTTGGAGCCAGTAAGCGGCGAGGGTGCTGCCGCCGCTGCCGAGGCCGTGAAGGGTCACGCGGAGGCTCTGCTGGGGAAGTTCCGGGCCTTCAGTACCACGTCGAAGCAGGATGCTGCCGGTCCTGCTGCTCCATGAGGCGGGGCCACCCGCGCTGCTCTACCGCCGCCGAGTGACTCCACTACTGCTCCTATCCTGCTTTTAATTTCTTGCACATGCATCATGCCTCGGGGAGGCGTTTAAACTCACGTTTGGTATTGAGACGACAGTATGGACTGTAATATTTGCTTTTCAATTCCTTGAATTTTATGCTTTTCTTCCCTACTTTCTTGTGTTCTACGCCGGCAGAGCCCGGCCCCGCGCATACCTCACCCAGCATTAGCCCCGACCGGAAACCAGGACGGGACCAAAGGAGTGAGGGGCTATGGAGACAGTTAGGCTCCTGAGTCGCGATGCTCAGGAGTCCCCCTTGGCGCATGAACAACAAGTAGGGAGGTGTGATGTAGGTGGATTTTCCATTTTACGTCTGCAGAGCCCGACTCCACGCGTACCTCACCCAGCATTAGCCCCGACCGGAAACCAGGACGGGACCAAAGGAGTGAGGGGCTACGGAGCCAGTTAGGCTCCTGATTCGCGATGCTCAGGAGTCCCCCTTGATGCGCAAACAGCGAGTGATGAGGTGAGATGCAAGTGGGACCAACGTTCTACGTCTGCAGAGCCCGGCCCCGCGTGTGCCTCACCCAGCGCTAGCCTTTCGGAACTAGGGAGTGAGGGGCTACGGGACCAGTTAGGCCCCTGAGTCGCGATGCTCAGGGGTCCCCCTTGACGCTCAAACGGCCTTCATACCTTGGCTCCGCTCGGGGAGAGACGTGCGGCGAACCAGGCCCGAGGGGCCTGGCTGGGTGGCGTACGTCTGGGCGTGACCCAGGCGCAGCCCCCGTGCCCAGCCCCCTCGCGCGGCGCTCCCGAGGGGAGGCTTTGCGATGAGTCTAGACACTGAGCTCTGGGCTCCCTGAGGTTGATGCGGCCCGCGGGTCACCCTCAGTTGTTTATCACCAGCGCGGAGCATAGCGCTTCTGCATGTGTACGGGCATAGCCGCTCCTCAATAGTGTCGTCAGCCAGCGCGGAGCATGGTGCTTCCACTGGTACGTGGGAGGGGGCTCCCCTCCAGTAGGAGCCCCCGGGGCGTGTACAGCCCCGCCCTGACACGTGGCCGGCATGGTAGGGGTAGGTGAGGTGTATCTGGGCACCCGTGAGCCAGCGCGGGAATCACGGGGCCCTACCTGTAGGCGGGTTGCGCCTGGCACTGGGCCTTATCTTGTGCTGTGTTCCTGCAGATTTGGTTAGATGCCGACACTCTACGTCCACGAGTCCCGGCCCTCGAGCTTGTCTCAGCCGTCGCTGGTATGCCAGGTCGCGATGCCGTGGACATGGCCAGAGGGTGAGGGCTGGAGAGCCAGTAAGAGCCCTGAGTCGCGATGCTCAGGTACCCCCCCCTTTAACGTGCAAGTGGTCGACATGGAGAAGAAGAAGTGCCGTGGACAGGCATCAAGTAATCAAGCATGATGAGCGAATGCATAGCCGGAAATAAACGCAAGGGAGATACATGCCGCTGGGCCTGGCCCGAGCGACTTGGGGATGATGCAGCCCGAGGGGCGCCCCCAACAAAGCAAGCTAACGACATGAAATAAAAGGGGTACATACCGCAAGGACGGATCCATGCGGCCTAGGAACGATGCAGCCCTGGGAGGGTGCTCCTAGCTGGAAATGAAACTTGTAAGGTGTCACCTGGAGGTGTCGAGGTCGAAGGGGTGTTGGTGCAGCAGACTCGGTGGGCTGCGGAAGCCGATCCTCACGAGCCCCTAGGCCCAGGGGCCTCGGGAGGCTCCGGAGGTACTGGTAGCTCTTCGCGGATCATCTCCATCTCCGCCATGGCTGCGGATCGCATGTCTTCTTGAGCCTCCATGATGCCCCTCATGAGGCGCTGGCACGTTGCAACCGCGCCCGGCAAGCCGTAAGGCATGCGAACGTAGCTGTGGGGCGGACCCCTGCAGCGCCCCACTCGCGAGGGCCTGAGGCTCTCCATCGTGGCGACTTGGTTGAGCCCTGGTACGTCGATGCAGACGCGCAGCCTACCATCCTCGCCTGGATGGGGAGCCAGAGCCGGTAAACGGCGACAACCCCTCATGATTCTTGATTCCTGTAGTTCTTGAATGGCCTTGTCGACGAACTCCTGTGGGTCTGACCTTCCTTGCCTTGCTCCTTCTTGCGGGAAACGTGCTTCGTAACACGCCTCCATGTGGTGCCCAAGCGCCTCCCTTGTGACCTTGGCCAGGTCGGTAGCCCTCCAGGGGAGAGCCCTCGAGCCCTGCCTAAGGAGGGCGCCGGGCGCGCTTTCCTATGCGATGGAAGGAGGTTCCCCCTGGGCAGATGCGGGCCCTGAGGGGCCCGCCTCTCGAGGGGCTGGTCCGGACGATGTCTTCTTCTTCTTGGGGGTGGTCTCGGGAAGCCTCCTGCTTTCGCGATCTGGGATCTTCCAGTGATGCGTCCTGAAAGGATCGCTCCAGGGAACACACTGCATCTTTCTCTTCACAGGGCACCGTGATGACTCCGCCACTTCCTGGCATCTTGAGGACGTTGTAGCCATGGTGAGTTACAGCCATGAACTTGGCCAGTGCTGGTACCCGAGGATGGCGTTGTACGACAGGCGGATGTGGGCGATGTCGAAGTCGATGAGCTCGGTGCGGTAGTTATTGCGTGCCCTGAAGGTGACAGGGAGGCGAACCTGCCCAATCGGGACCGTGGAGCCGTCGGTGACTCCGGAGAAGGGCTTGGTTGGCTGAAGCTGGTCATAGGGAACTTGGAGATTGTTGAACGTTTCCACGGACAGGACGTTGAGCCCTGCCCCACCGTCGATGAGGGTCCTGGTGACCAGTACATTGCTGATGACTGGGGAGCAAAGCATCGGGAGGACCCCGGCTGTTGCCGCACACTTGAGTTGATCCGCTGAGCTGAATGTGATGGAGCAGGCCGACCACCTGAGAGGGCGCGTTGCTTCAAGCCTGGGGAGGACTGCATTCACTTCGCGGGCAAACTACTTGAAGATGCGTTGTGAGGCTGGGGCTTGAGCTCCGCCCAAGATGCAGGCGATTGCGCGTGGCTCCTGGAAGCCCCCAGCCCCTTCGTCTTGATGGCGGTCCTCGTTTCTCCTTGGCTAAGGCGGCAGTGGAGGGAGGCCTGTGTTGCCCTGTGGGTGATCCTCACGAGGCTGATCCCTCTAGTCCCCCTCGCGTGGTAGGTCTCGCCAGCGATCCTCGCGAGGTTGATCGCGCCACCCTTGGCGCGGGCCGCGGTCTTCCCAGCGTCCTGCGTTTCTTCCTCCTCCTCGGCCGTAGCCCCGATCGGCGCGTTCGGGACGACGACCAATCCTTCCTTCTCGCACGGCGCGGAGTTCTAGGCATTCGTTGGTGTTGTGGGTCTGGAGGTCGTGGTACACACAGTACCGGCCGCCCTGGAGGACTCAGGTAGATCTTTGCCCTGCTTGGTGTCTGGTTCTACCGCGAGCACGGCAGCCCCCTTGCGCTTCACGTCCTTGGCCTTGGGCTTCTTCTCTTCTGGGTCTGCGGCAGGCATCTCGAGGAGGGAGAGGCATCCCTCCTCAGCCCTGGCGCACTTGGTCGCCAAGTTGAACAGCTCCAGGGAGGTGCACAGGTCTTCATGCATCGCCAGCTCCTCCTTCATCTTGACGTCGCGCACACCATCGGAGAAGGCCGAGATGATGGCCTCCTCGGACACCTTGGGGATCTTGAGGCGCGCACTGTTGAAGCGCTGGATGTACTTTTGCAGGGTCTCTCCGGGTTGTTGCTTGATGCGGCGCATGTCGCTCACGGCGGGTGGCCGGTCACGAGTACCTTGGAAGTTGGCGATGAAGCGGGTGCGCATCTGGTCCCAGGAAGAGATCGTGCCTGGAGCCAGATTCAGGAGACAGGTGCGAGCTCCTTCCTTGAGCGCCATGGGGAACCACTTCGCCATGACCTTCTCATCCCCGCTGGCAGCTTCGATGCCCAGCTCATAGAGCTAGAGGAACTCTGCAGGGTCAGTTGTGTCGTCGTAACGAGGAGGCAGGTCTGGCTTGAACTTCCCGGGCCACACGACGCTACGCAGCTCGATGGTTTAGGCACGGCAGCCTGCGGTGGCCACGAAAGGCTTCGGCTGGTGGAGAGCTCGGTCTTGAGGGTCCCCACGCGCTGCAGCTAGGAGCAGCGCGGGGTCTTGGCATGCCGGAGCCGGAGCAGGTTCGCGGCGTGCCGGAGCGGGGAGCGCCCGGGCAGCTCCTTGCGGGCGAGGGACTTCTTGGCAGCTCTGTTCTTGCTGCGCTGGCACCTGACGGAGCAGGTTCCGCCCAGGGGCCACGCGCCTTGGAGCCATGGCGTCTTCTTGGAGAGGAGGCGGCTGGTACGCCCTCGGAGCTTCGTTGCCCGCGCGGGGCGGGGTGCGGCGCAGCAGAACGGACGGCGCGGGAGAGCCCCCTGCGGCGTGGACGAGCTCGGCGACGCGGTCGAGCCACTCTTCGTAGACATCGTCGACGGGACGGTAGCGCAGGAGCTCGTTTGCCGTGATGAGCGCAGCTCGAGCCTCCAAGGGTGCGTGGAGCGCGCGGGACGAGGAACCGGCTGGTGTGAGCGATGGAGTAGCGGTGCGGCCGTCTTGTCGCACGGATGGATGCTGAGACGATGCTTGTTGCTCGCCCCCCGCCGGGACGGTGGCGGCGTTGATGGCAGGTGACGGGGAACGATGAGGACGCCCGCCGATGGGTGCCGTCTGGGCGACGCGGGAAGCGATGGCGGCTCGGTGCTCGGCGCGGGCCCGACGAGCGTCGGACATGGACGCGACGGTCGGAGGAGAACGGTGCTGTGGAAGACGGATTCCGGCACACCCCTACCTGGCACGCCAAATGTCGGATTTCGGGTTCCGGCAGACCCTTAAGGTTCGAACTTTGGGGTACGCGCGGAGATTACGCCTTCTACCTCTCCGTCTCGCAAGGATCTAAACTACTGAAAGAACTGCACAAGAGGCACAAGGTTTATACTGGTTCGGGCCACCATTGTGGTGTAATACCCTAGTCTAGTGTGTGGTGGGTGGATTGCCTCTTGGGGCTGATGATGATGAACAATACAAGGAAGAATAGCCTCACGAGGGTCTGCTCTTGGCTGGGGCGATGAACTGCTGGGAGGAGTTCACCCACCGTTCTCTCTCTCTCTCTCTATGCTTCTAACCAACTAATTTCCCAACAACCGAACCCCCGAACCCTTGTGTTCTGTGGGTGGCTGGTCCTATTTATAGAGGCCCTGGTCCTCTTCCCAAATATTGAGCGGGAAGGGAGCCAACAATGGCGGGCTAATTTGAAGGGGGGTAGCAAGTCTTAGCTATCCTGACAAAAGCAGTCTTCACCTGCGCAAAGCTCTAGCGATGACGCCGTCTTGGGCTCCACGGTGACCTCCGTCTCGTAGTCCTCCTGGTCTTGGTCTCGTTGCACCGAAATGGCAACCTTTGCCTGACGCCTCGGTACTCCGCGGTTGCGCTTGCTCCCTTTTCACCAAAGAGGAAAGGAGGACGCTGCACGGGCTGGCACCCGCCTGGCGCCTTGAGTCGTCATGGCTTGCGTCACGGGCACCTCGCGAGGTACCCCGCCTCGGTTTCTCCGCCTCCTTGCGAGCCAGCCTGACGAGGTCGCGCCTGAGGAAGCTCCGCGTCGTCCGCCCCGTGAGGCTTGGCCCCTCGCGAGGGTCTTGAGTCTCGTGTTGGTGAAGATGGGCCGTGCTGGGCCCCCTTTGAGCCACGCCGACAAGGTTCATTAGAAGCATGCAAAGTCCTATCATTTTTCTTCTTCTTCTTCTTCATCTTAGAAGAACTAGGTGCATCAACATTAATTCTCTGAGAATCTTGCTCAATTCCCTTAGGGTGGCCCTCAGGATACAAAGGTTCCTGAGTCATTTTACCCCCTCTAGTCATAACTCTAATAGTATTATCATTTTTCTTATTATTCAATTCATTGAGCAAATCATTCTGAGCCTTAAGTACTTGTTCTACTTGAGTGGTAACCATAGAAGCATGTTTACTAATAAGTTTAAGTTCACCTTTAACTCTAGACATATAATCACTCAAGTGTTCAAGCCTATCAGCATTGTGTTTCAATTGTCTACCAACATAAGCATTGAAGTTCTCTTGTTTAACAATAAAATTATCAAGCTCATCTAAGCATTGGCTAGTAGACTTATAACGAGGGATATCACCTTCATCAAATCTATAGAGAGAATTTACCTTTACTACCCGTGTCAAGTTATCAAGACCGTGTATTTCTTCAATAGGTGGTAAATTCTTAACATCTCTAGCTTTAATACCCTTTTCTTTCATAGATTTCTTTTCCTCTTACATATCTTCATGACTGAGAAATAGAATACCCCTTTTCTTCGGAGTTGGCTTAGGAGTTGGTTCAGGAAGTGTCCAATTATTTTCATTACTTGACATATTATTCAATAGCAATTCAGCTTTATCAATTGTTCTTTCCCTGAAAACACAACCAGCACAACTATCCAGGTGGTCTCTGGAAGCGTCGATTAGTCCATTATAAAAGATATCAAGTATTTCATTTTTCTTGAGAGGATGATCAGGCAAAGCATTAAGTAATTGGAGAAGCCTCCCCCAAGCTTGTGGGAGACTCTCTTCTTCAATTTGCACAAAATTATATATTTCCCTTAAGGCAGCTTGCTTCTTATGAGCGGGGAAATATTTAGCAGAGAAGTAATAAATCATATCCTGGGGACTACACACACAACCAGGATCAAGAGAATTAAACCATGTTTTAGCATCACCCTTTAATGAGAACGGAAATAACTTAAGGATAAATTAATAGCGAGTTTTCTCATCATTAGTGTACAGGGTGGCTATATCATTTAATTTAGTAATATGTGCCACAACAGTTTCAGATTCATAGCCATAAAATAGATCAGATTCAACCAAAGTAATTAACTTAGGATCGACAGGGAAATCATAATCCTTATCGGAAATAAAGATAGGTGAAGTAGCAAAAGCAGGGTCATATTTCATTCTAGCATTCAAAGACTTTTCTTTAAGCTTAACTAATAATTTCTTAAGATCATATCTATCATTGCAAGCTAAGAAGTCTCTAGCAGTTTCTTCATCCATAACATAACCCTCAGGCACAATAGGCAATTCATATCTAGGGGAAAATCTTCATCATCACTTTCATCAATATTATCTGTTTCAATAATTTCATTCACTCTAACCCTAGCAAGTTGTTCATCAAGATATTCACCTAATGGCATAGTATTGTCAAGCATAGAAGTAGCTTCATCATAAGTATCATGGAAAGCAGAAGTGGCATCATCAATAACATGCGACATATCAGAATAAATAGCAGGAGTAGGTGTTGCAAGTTTACTCAAAATAGAAGGTGAATCAAGTGCAGAGCTAGATGGCAGTTCCTTACCTCCCCTCGTAGTTGAGAGTAAAATCTTGGTTCTTTCATCTTTCAAGTTCTTCATAGTGATCAATAGATATAAATCCCAAGTGACTCAAAGAATAGAGCTATGCTCCCCGGCAACGGCGCCAGAAAATAGTCTTGATAACCCACAAGTATAGGGGATCGCAATAGTTTTCGAGGGTAGAGTATTCAACCCAAATTTATTGATTCGACACAAGGGGAGCCAAAGAATATTCTCAAGTATTAGCAGCTGAGTTGTCAATTCAACCACACCTGGAAACTTAATATCTGCAGCGAAGTATTTAGTAGCAAAGTAGTATGATAGTAGCGGTAACGGTAGCAAAAGTAATAGTTTTGGTTTTATAGTGATTGTAATAGTAGCAACGGAAAACTAAATAAGTGGAGATCAATATATGAAAAGCTCATAGGCATTGGATCAGTGATGGATAATTATGTCGGATGCGATTCCTCATGCAACGGTTATAACATAGGGTGACACAGAACTAGCTGCACTTCATCAATGTAATGTAGGCATGTATTCCTAGTATAGTCATGCGTGCTTGTGGAAAAGAACTTGCATGACATCTTTTGTCCTACCCTCCCGTGGCAGCGGGGTCCTATTGGAAACTAAGGGATATTATGGCCTCATTTTAATAGAGTACCGGACCAAAGCATTAACACTTGGTGAATACATGAACTCCTCAAACTACGGTCATCACCGGTAAGTATCCCGATTATTGTCACTTCGGGGTCAACGGATCATAACACATAATAGGTGACTATAGACTTGCAAGATAGGATCAAGAACTCGTGTATATTCATGAAAACATAATAGGTTCAGATCTGAAATCATGGCACTCGGGCCCTAGTGACAAGCATTAAGCCTAGCAAAGTCATAGCAACATCAATCTCAGAACATAGTGGATACTAGGGATCAAACCCTAACAAAACTAACTCGATTACATGATAAATCTCATCCAACCCATCACCGTCCAGCAAGGCTATGATGGAATTACTCATGCACGGCGGTGAGCATCATGAAATTGGTGATGGAGGAAGGTTGATGATGACGATGGTGACGGATTCCCTCTCCGGAGCCCCGAATGGACTCCAGATCAGCCCTCCCGACAGAGATTAGGACTTGGCGGCGGCTTCGTATCGTAAAACACAATGAATCCATCTCTCTAATTTTTTTCCTCCCCGAACATGAATATATAGAGTTGGAGTTGAGGTCGGTGGAGCACCAGGGAGCCCACGAGGCAAGGGGCGCGCCCCCACCCTCGTGGATAGGGTGTGGGCCCCCTGGCCTTGATTCTTTCGCCAGTATTTTTTATATATTCCAAAAATATTCTTCGTTGATTTTCAGGTCATTCCGAGAACTTTTATTTCTGCACAAAAATAACACCATGGCAATTCTACTGAAAACAATGCCAGTCTGGGTTAGTTCCATTCAAATCCTGCAAGTTAGAGTCCAAAACAAGGGCAAAACTGTTTGGAAATGTAGATCCGATGGAGACATATCATTGAGCAGGCTCAAAACAGACAAGGGTGCGAATGATTACGGTAGGGTTCCTTCGTGTGCAGTTTTTCTTATACGAACATTAGTCCAAACAAGGGAATTGCAGGAAATAATCTAGGAAATGGACCTAAGAGATTTTTCAACTTAGCTTTTCCTTTTCGCCGCAATTCTCGCCGTGAGGAATGGAAGGTTCTTCTCCTGGTTCCCCCGGGAATCTTGCACGCGCGGAACCCTTTTGTCCGTATATTGTGCACGTACAGAGAACCGTGACCTGTCAGAAATCCTGTCGGGGAAGGTGGAGTGAACATCTTGCCGTGGCATCCTCATGACGACAAGGGCCTGTCGGCCCGGGCGAATTCCCAACAAACTTCCCGCGACCCATGATGTTGTCGGGCACTCAACCCTGTAAGGGGGGGCGGTGCCCGCGATGCTAGGTGCTGGTTCATCGACGACTAGGTTGACCACACGTATCTTGTCTCTGAGGATGCTTCGCAACTTCGGCATTCACTTTACAAATAGCACAATCGCTGCCTCCACCTCCTGCTCCCACCAAAGTGGGCACGATGACCGCACTGCTTGTGTTGGCCAGGCTCACCATGGCATCTGCACCATCCACTGTGGCAGCGCTGCCTGCACCACCCGCGGGCGCGTGCGGTGGGAGTTTGGATGTTGATGGCTTTGTCGTCATGGAGCCCTTCTTCTTTGGGGGGCATGAAAGGTGAAGGAGATGCTAAACTACATGAAGTCGATGCACCGTTCATGGGCTTGATTCACGCGGTGATGCCCACTACTTGGCGTGCCAAAGATGACGGTGTGGAGTCGACGATCTATGGGGCAGGACTGCCCCCTAGCTGGTTCGGCGAGGGGGTGCATGCGACGCAAAGAGGAAGATGACGAGGGACACGATGGTTTTACCCAGGTTCAGGCCGCTGAGAAACGTAAAACCCTACTCCTGCTCTGGTTTATTGATGTGTGTGTGTGTGTGCAAGCACGCGAAGCGCTCTCTCCCGGCAAGTCACAAGGAGAGGGTAGCTGCATGAATACCTACACGTGAGGTTGCAATGGGTTTGAACACTTGTAAAGGTTGCCCTGACTGTCCTTTTATAGCTCAAGGGGTTACCAAAGTGGTAAAAAGGGTCCCTACAGGGTGATTAGATAGAAACATAAGTATCATACGTAACTCTGCTAGTTAGGACAAAATGCATTAAATGCATCACTTAGTGTCACAAGGAGGAGGAGCCCTGGCAAGGTTTCCACACCGCTTGCTCATCTGCCTCCTATTAGCTCGACACGCCATTAGAACGGGTGTCAATAAAGGTAAGTTTCCCTCCAGCAGGCTGCCACGTGCCTGACAAGCTTCAACTAACCGCCTGCAAGCTCGACACCTCACGGATGGGTGACTACCTGCTTAGTGAGGTGTAGTGCTGGTGGGTTGGTGATGGCCTACCGGGCTCGGCGCTTGTTGGGACTTCATCTTGCCGAGTTCACCTTGCTGGCAAGAGCTACCTTCAACTTGTGGTTTGCCTTGGTCTTCTTGATGCGCTCCTTGATCTCATGAAGAGCTACTCTTTTAGCTTAAGCTGGTTTCCGCCAAGGCCTCTTACCGGGGATGCTGCCTCCATCCATGCATAAGCCCGGGGCACTAAGGGCCCCGTTCTTAGTGCACCGACATATGGCCAGTAAAATATATTTGATCATGAATTAATATTTTGGAAAATTATCTATATGATAAATGAGTTGGGAGGCGAAACATTAAGCCCCTATCTTTCTCTGTGTTTGATGGATATCGTTTGTTCTAACAATATGCTTTGAGTACTAGCAATCATAGAAGAATATTTGAGTATGTGGAGCTCTTACTTAGACTGTGTTGAACAAGTTCAATTGCAATTGTTTGGTGACTAAGAACATAGGTTGTTAAGTTTCAAGATAATGCATTGTTTGAATCATAACATGTGAATTAATTGCTATTTTATCACGATGAGTTCTACGAGAAACAGTTGTTGTTATGATGCTAGGAAAAGTGATTGAAATTATCATTGATCAAACTTATACACAATGCTAGCATTCACACTTCATAAATTATTTCTTTTATCATTTACCTACTCGAGGACGAGCAGGAATTAAGCATGGGGATGTTGATACGTCTCCAACGTATCAATAATTTATGAAGTATTCATGCCTTGTTTACAATAATTTTATATGGTTTTGGTATGATTTGAATGGAACTAACCGGACTGAGACTGTTTTCAGCAAAACTACCGTGGTGTTGTTTTTTGTGCAGAAATAAAGGTTCCCCAAACGCGGCGAAACTTTTTGATGTTTTTTCAAACAAAATAGGCACTAGAAGCTTTGTGGGAGGGCCAGAAGGTGAAGGAGGTGGCCACTACCCACCAGGGCATGCCAGGGGACTAGGGCGCGCCCTGGTGCCTAGTGGGCCCACCTTAGCCAATCTTAGGATGAGACCGACGCCAAAAAATCCTATAAACACCGAAACCCCCAGAAATAACCCTATATGAGAAGTTCCGCCGCCGCAAGCCTATGTATCCACGAAAACTCAATCGGGAGCCCCTTCTGGCACCCTGTCCAAGGGGGAAATCTTCACGGGAAGCCATCTTCATCATCCCGGCGGCCACCAGGATGAGGAGGGAGTAGTCCACTGCTACTTCTTGAGCTTGCGTTGGTTTTTCCATTGAAGAGGAAATGGTGATGCAGCAAAGTAGAGATATGTATTTCCCTCAGTTTGAGAACCAAGGTATCAATCCAGTAGGAGAAGAACGCACAAATCACCAATACTTGCACAAAAAATCAAACACTTGCACCCAACGCGATAAAGGGGTTGTCAATCCCTTCACAGGCACCTGCAAAGGTGAGATCTGATAAAGATAGATAAATAAAACTAAACAAAAGATAAAATATTTTTGGGTTTTTTGTTGTATAGATCTGAGAGTAAAGATTGCAAAATAGTAGATCGGAAACTAATATGATGGAAAATAGACCCGGGGCCATAGGTTTCACTAAAGGCTTCTCTCTTGAAGGCAAATAATATGGTGTGTGAACAAATTACAGTCATGCAATTGATAGAAAAGTGCAAAGTTATGACGATATACAAGGCAATGATTTTGTAATATAGGCATCACGTCCATGTCAAGTAGACCGACTCCTTCCTGCATCTACTACTATTACTCCATACATCAACCGACTATTGCCTGCATCTAGAGTATTAAGTTCATGAAGAACAGAGTAACGCTTTAAGTAAGATAACATGATGTAGAGGAATAAACTCAAGCAATATGATGTAAACCCCATCTTTTTATCCTCGATGGCAATAATACAATACGTACCTCGCTACCCCTACTATCACTAGGTGAGGACACCTCAAGATTGAACCCAAAGCTATGCACTCCTCCCATTGCAAGAAAAATCAATCTAGTTGGCCAAACCAAACCGATAGTTCGAAGAGAATTACAAAGATATCAAATCGTGCATATAAGAATTCAGAGGAGATTCAAATCATATTCGTAGATAATTTGATCATAAATCCACAATTCATCGGATCTCGACAAACACACCGCAAAAGAAGATTACATCGGATAGATCTCCAAGAACATTGAGGAGAGCATGGTATTAAGAATCAAAGAGAGAGAAGAAGCCATCTAGATACTAGCTATGGTCCCGTAGGTCTAAGGTAAACTACCCACGCTTCATTGGAAGGGCAATAGAGTTGATGTAGATGCCCTCCGTGATCGAATCCCCCTCCAGCAGGATGCCAGAAAAGGCCCCACGAAGGGATCTCACGGAAATATAAGGTTGCGGAGGTGGAAAAGTGTTTTTGTGGACGCTTCTGGAATATATGTGAATATATAGGAGGCAGAACTAGGTCAGGGGGTCATCGAGGATCCCACAAGGTAGGGGGCGTGCCCTACCCCGTAGGCGCACCCTCTACCCTTGTGGCTCCCTCGTGGCTCTTCTGACTTGATCTCCAAGTCTCCGGGGTGTCGTATGGTCCAAGAAAAATCATCGCGAAGATTTTATTCTTTTTGGACTCAGTTTGGTATTCCTTATATGTGGATCTAAAAACAAGGAAAAAATATAAACTAGCACTGGGCTCTAGGTTAATAGGTTAGTCCCAAAAATAATATAAAATAGCATATTAATGCATATAAAACATCCAAAACAGATAATATAATACCATGGAACAATCAAAAATTATAGATACGTTGGAGACGTATCAAGCATCCCCAAGCTTAATTCATGCTTTTCCTCGAGTAGGTAAATGATAAAAACGGAATTTTTTATGTGGAAAGCTACCTAACATATTTATCCATGTAATTTTCTTTATTGTGGCATGAATGTTCATATCCATAAGTTTCAAAACAAAAGTTTAATATTGACATAAAAACAATAATACTTCAAGCATACTGATGACCCACAAGTATAGGGGATCAATTGTAGCTCTTTTCGATAAGTAAGAGTGTCGAACCCAACGAGGAGCAGAAGAAATGACAAGTAGTTTTCAGTAAGGTAGTGTATGCAAGTGCTGAAACTGTAAGTAGCAGAGTAGTTTGATAGCAAGATAATTTGTAACGAGCAAGTAATGATAGTAGTAACAAAAGTGCAGCAATGTAGCCCAATCCTTTTAAGGCAAAGGACAGGCCAAAACAGACTCTTATGATAAGCAAAGCATTCTTGGGGGTACACGGGAATTTCGTCTAGTCACTTTCATCATGTTGGTTTAATTTGTGTTTGCTACTTTGATAATTTGATATGTGGGTGGACCGGTGCTTAGGTGTTATTCTTACTTGAACAAACCTGCTACTTATGATTAACCCTCCCGCAAGCATCTGCAACTACGAGAAAAGTATTAAGAATAAATTCCAACCATGGCATTGAACTTACGGAACAACGCATAAACTGGGGTTTAAGTTTCTGTCACTCTCGCAACCCATCATCTAATTGCTACTCCACAATGCATTCCCTTAGGCCCAAATATGGTGAAGTGTCATGTAGTCGACATTGACATGACACCACTAAGGGAATCACAACATACATACTATCAAAATATCGAACACATATCAAATTCACATGATTACTTGCAACATGATTTCTCTCGTGACCTCAAGAACAAAGGTAACTACTCACAAATGATAAACATGCTCATGATCAGAGGGGTATTAAATAGCATATTGGATCTGAACATGTAATTTTCCACCAAATAAACCATATAGTAACCAACTACAAGATGTAATCAACACTACTAGTTACCCACAAGTACCAATCTATAGTTCCGGTAACAAGACTAAACACAAGAGATGAATTAGGGTTTGAGAGGAGATGGTGCTGTTGAAGATGTTGATGGAGATTGCCCTTCCCAAGATGGGAGAGTTGTTGGTGATGATGATGACGATGATTTACCCCTCCGGGAGGGAAGTTCCCCCGGCGGAATCGCTCCGACGGAGGGCAAAAGTGCTCTTGCCCAAGTTCCACCTCGAGATGGCGGCGCTCCGTCCCGAAAGTCCTCTCCTTATTTTTTCTAGGTCAAAATGACTTATATACCAAAATATGGCACCGGAGGTGGGCCGAGGAGGGTACAACCCACCAAGGCACGGCTGGGCTCCCTGGCACCCAGGTGGGTTATGCCCACCTGGTGGGGCCCCCTCTAGTAGTTATTTGCTCCAATAATTCTTAAATAATCCATAAAAAAATCTCCATGAAGTTTCTGCTTGTTTGGAGTTGTGCAGAATAGGTGGCCTGATGTAGCTTTTCCAGGTCCAGATTTCTAGCTGCCAGAATTCTCCCTCTTGGTGTGTACCTTGCAAATTATGAGAGAAAAGGCATTAGAATTACTCCAAAAAGCATTATTATGGATAAAAACATTGTAAATAACAATAGAAAAACATGATGCAAAATGGCGTAATCAACTCCCCCAAGCTTAGACCTCGCTTGTCCTCAAGCAAAAACCAAAATCGAAAAACATGTCCACATGCTTTCAGAGATTGGTGTCGATAAAAACAAAATACGAACATAGAAGCATCATGTTGATTATTATTACAGCAACAAAATTAAACATAGGACTTTTATCATAGAACTTTTATCATATACTTCTCATGAATAAGTAATAGTTCATCACACAATCAAAGTATAAAGCAAAAACTCTATTAGAAACCAACAAACTATGTTCTCAGTCAACTTTGCAACTACAATTCATCATGTTTTCAGGAAGGGTCACGTGTCGGAGCCTTTAGGAAAGTCCACATACTCAACCATCATATAGTCTTCTATGATTTCTAAGACTCACCGCGTACCCATGAGCAAAACGTTTCAACCGGACACATAGAAAGATAGGGGCTTATAGTTTCGCCTCCCAACATACTCACCTCAAGGGTGATGTCAACAATAATAACTGATGCCACCCATATTCAACTGGACATATGTGCCTAGATCTTTCCTCATGACATGATGCTTGCCAAAGGAGAAAAATAAAAGGAATAGAGAGAAAAACTTTGACTCTTGCATAAAAGTAAATACATAAAAGTAAAAGATAGGCCCTTCGCAGAGGGAAGCATAGGTTGCTATGCGCTTATTTGATTGTATGCTCAATCCCTTAGTGCAAAAGAATGTCATGTTACATTGCCCCTTGTGATAGCGACCTTTATTATGCATTCTGTCGCTTTTATCCTTCACCATCACAAGTTCGTGCAACGCTCAATTTTCTCTTACACTAAATGATCTCACACTTTTCGAAGCAATTTTTATTGCATTTTTGCACCGATGACAACTTACTTGAGGGATCTTGCTCAATCCCTAGGTAGGTATGGTGGCCACTTGAAAATAAGATTTGGGTTTAAGGGTTCTTGGATGCACAAGTAGTATCTCTACTTAGTGCGGAATTTTTGGCTAGCAAAGATAGGGGGCAAGCACCACATGTTAAAGGATCTATGACAATATGACTTCTATGTGAATATGAACAAACATAAATCGTTGAGTTGTCTTCCTTGTCCAACGTCAACAATTTTCGCATATAATATTTTGATGAGGGCTCACAATTACAAAAGATTTCTAGGATAGTATATTTATATGTGAATCTTCTCTTCCATTATAAATTCTTTCATGAGTTGCATCATTGACTAATGCTATGTTTGTCAATCTCTAATAAATTTTCTACTTATACTTTTCCTTATGTGGTGCCATCACCTACCATAGGATTAGTATATAATATTTTCTTTATTTATTTCCTTTCTTTTATCTGTTTCCTTTCTTATTTCTTTTCTTTTATTTGAAACATCAAAGTAAATAAAGCAAAGACTCATACTAAACATTATTATATAACTTGCACACGATTACAAGGATAGGTCACTAAGCAAACTGTCAAAGAAGAAAGGATCGAACTAAACTTTTATTCATCTAAAGCAAAAGATCGAACTAAAATAAGCAAAAGCAAAAAATATAGTGGGATGATACGATACCGGGGCACCTCTCCCAAGCTTGGCGGAAGCCAAGGGGAGTGCCCATACCCGATACTCAGTTCTCTTTTGGTGGTGAAGAAGATGATGGTGATGAAGGAGAAATCTTGTCCTCGGATTTCCATGGCAGTGGTCCACCATCATAAGAGGAGTGAGTCCCATGAGTCCTGCAGCTAGCATCCAAAATCATACCTTTAAACCTCGCCTCATATTCAAAGACTTGGTATTGAAGATCATATATCTAGCTTCAGAGAAAGTTGATTTGCTCTTTGAGGGTGAAGATGATGTCCTTCATGGGCTTGCCATCCATCTTGAGATCACGAGAAAGGTCTGTGATCATGAGGTAATTGGCATTGAGACCATGCTCAACCATCCCCTTGCACTTGAAGATGTCTTGCTCCACAGCTTCAAGCCTGGCGTCCACGGTTCCCGTCCCCTTGGGACACGACACATCATGGAGGTGAAGCACCACTCATGCATCTGGATGACCTGAGGGTGCTGCACCACTTCTCGCAGATATGGGTTGATGACGTTCTTGAAGAAGTTGTCCTTGGAGGAGCTTGGAGAGGCCATGGTAGGTGGGATTTGACAGAAAACAGCAAGGTAAAAGAGAACAGAGGATTTCTCTGCGATACGGTGATCAACGGGTTTGGGAAGTATATATAGACGTTTTATCTTGGGGGACAAATATATGGTAGAAAAATAGAGTACGGAAGGTGTCCCAGGTGTCTTGTGCCCACCAGGGGACGCTTCTTGGAAGTTTCTTTATTCCCAAAATTCTTAAGTATTCCAAAACCGATAAAAAATATTTTTGCGGATTTTTCAGAGTCCGTTTACTTACCGTATCATGTACCTCCTTATTTTCATGATTCTGGAGTGTTTTGGAAGGACTTTTTTATGTGTTCTTCCGGTGTCATAGTTTGGATAATATTACTTTCAACATTAATAGGCGTACCTGAGATATAATGCATTATTCGTTTCCCATTGATAACCTTCGGGTTAGTACCTTCGGAATTATTTATTTTGATGGCTCTAGACTAGTAAACCTCCTTGATGACGTATGGGCCTTCCCATTGTGAGAGGAGTTTTCCTGCAAAGAATCTGAAATGAGAGTTGTACAAAAGAACATATTCTCCGACCTTAAACTCACGCCTTTGTATTCTTTTTTCACGCCATCTTTTAACTTTTTCTTTGAATAATTTTGCATTTTCATAAGCTTGGGATCTCCATCCATCTAATGAGCTAATATCAAATAACCTCTTTTCACCAGCAAGTTTGAAATCATAATTGAGTTCTTTGATTGCCCAATATGCTTTATGTTCTAACTCGAGAGGGAAATGACATCCTTTTCCATAAACCATTTTATAAAGAGACATACCCATAAGATTTTTATATGCTGTTCTATAAGCCCGAAGTGCATCATCTAATTTCTTAGACCAATTCTTCCTGGACCTATTGATAGTCTTTTGCAAAATTAATTTTATTTCTCTATTGCTAAGTTCAACTTGACCACTAGAGTGAGGATGATAAGGTGATGCAATTCTATGGTTAACATCATACTTGGCAAGCATTTTATGGAAAACACCATGAATAAAGTGTGAACCACCATCAGTCATTAAATATCTAGGGACTCCAAACCTTGGGAAAATAACTTCCTTAAGCATTTTAATAGAGGTGTTGTGATAAACGCTACTAGTTGGAATAGCTTCTATCCATTTAGTAACTTAATCAAAAGCAACCAAAATATGTGTATACCCATTAGAGGAAGGAAAAGGTCCCATGTAAGCAAATCCCCAAACATCAAATGGTTCAACAGTAAGAGAATAATTCATAGCCATTTCTTGACGCTTACCGATATTACCTATTCTTTGACATTAGTCACAAGATAAGACAAACTTACGGGCATCCTTGAAGAGAGTAGGCCAATAAAATCTAGACTGCAATACCTTGTGAGCAGTTCTATCGCCAGCATGATGCCCTCCATAAGCCTCGGAGTGACATTTCTGTAGGATTTGTCCCCGTTCATGCACAGGTACACAACGTCTAATAATACCATCTACTCCTTCTTTATAAAGATGTGGCTCATCCCAAAAGTAATGTCTTAAATCATAGAAGAATTTTTTCTTTTGTTGGTACGTAAAGCTAGGTGGTAAATATTTAGCAACAATGTAATTAGCATAATCAGCATACCAAGGACTACCATGAGAAACATTTATTGCAGCTAACTGCTCATCAGGAAAACTATCATCAATAGGTAGTGGGTTATCAAGCACATTTCCCAGTCTAGACAAATTATTAGCTACTGGGTTCTCAGCTCCTTTTCTATCAATGATATGTAAATCAAATTCTTGTAACAAGAGAACCCATCAAATAAGTCTAGGTTTAGAATCTTTATTTTCCATAAGATATTTAATAGCAGCATGGTCTGTGTGAACAGTTACTGTGGAATCAACAATATAAGGTCTAAATTTATCACAAGCAAACACAACTGCTAAGAATTCTTTTTCAGTAGTAACACAATTTCTTTGAGCACTGTCTAGAGTTTTACTAGCATAATGAATAACATTAAGTTTCTTATCAACTCTTTGTCCAAGAACGGCACCTACAACATAGTCACTAGCATCACACATAATTTCAAAAGGCAAGTCCCAATCAGGTGGTTGAATAACAGGTGCAGAAATTAAAGCTTTCTTAAGTGTTTCAAAGGCTTCTAAACAATCATCATAAAAAAGGAATATCCTTCTGCAAGAGACTAGTGAGAGGCCTAGAAATTTTTGAAAAGTCTGATAAATCTCCTATAGAAACTAGCATGACCTAAGTAACTATGAATACCTTTTATATCTTTAGGACATGGCATTTTCTCAATTGCATCAACCTTAGCTTGATCCACTTCAATACCTCTTTCAGAAATTTTATGACCCAAGACAATGCCTTCATTAACCATAAAGTGACACTTTTCCCAATTGAAGACAAGATTTGTTTGTTCACATCTCTGCAAAACTCGATCAAGATTGCTTAAACAATCATCAAAAGACTTTCCATAAACAGAAAATTCATCCATGAAAACTTCAATAATCTTTTCACAAAAGTCAGAGAATATAGCAGTCATACATCTTTGAAAGGTAGCAGGTGCATTACATAAACCAAAAGGCATACATTTATAAGCATATGTTCCAAAAGGACAAGTAAAAGTGGTCTTTTCTTGATCAGGTTGAGAAATAGGGATCTGTGAAAAGCCAGAATATCCATCAAGGAAGCAAAAGTGTGTGTGCTTAGATAATCTTCCAAGCATTTGATCAATAAAAGGCAAAGGGTAATGACCTTTTCTAGTTGCTTTGTTTAATTTTCCAAAAATCTATTACAATTCTATAGCCTTTGTGGAATAAGTTCACTCTTATCATTAGGAACAACAGTAATACCTCCGTTCTTAGGAACACAATGAACAAGACTTACCGATCTACTATCAGCTATGGGATAGATTATACCTACTTCCAGAAGTTTTAATATTTCCATTCTTACCACTTCTTTCATCTTCAGATTTAACCAGCGTTGGTGATCAGCAATGGGTTTAGCATCAGGTTCGATATTTATTTTGTGTTGACATAGAGTGGGAATAATGCCCTTTAAATCATCAAGAGTATATCCAATAGCAGCTTGGTGCTTCCTCAGAACTTCCAATAATATTTATTGTTCATGTTCTGAAATGTTAGCACTAATAATAACAGGATATATCTTCTTTTCATCAAGATAAGCATATTTCAAAGTGTGTGGTAGTTGTATTAATTCAAACACAAGATCACCTTTAGGTGGAGGAGGACCTCCTAGAGTTTCAATAGGAAAGTTGTGTTTAAGCAGAGGACGTTGTTCAAAGAAAATTTTATCTATTTAATTTCTTTCATGCATATGAAAATCATTCTCATGGTCTAGCAAATATTGTTCTAAAGGATCAATACGTGGTATAGCAATAGAAGCAAGTGTTGGGGAACGTAGTAATTTCAAAAAAGTTCCTACGCACACGCAAGATCATGGTGATGCATAGCAACGAGAGGGGAGAGTGCCGTCCACGTACCCTCGTAGACCATTAAGCAGAAGTGTTAATGGTAACCCCTCCGGCACTCCGGTAAAATCCCGATTTCACCTGAAACTCTTCTGATGTCCAAATGTGGGCTTCCAATATATCAATCTTTATGTCTCGACCATTTTGAGACTCCTCGTCATGTCCGTGATCATATCCGGGACTCCGAACTACCTTTGGTACATCAAAACATATAAACTCATAATACCGATCGTCACAGAACTTTAAGCGTGCGGACCCTACGGGTTCGCGAACAATGTAGACATGACCGAGACATGTCTCCGGTCAATAACCAATAACGGAACCTGGATGCTCATATTGGTTCCTACATATTCTACCAAGATCTTTATCGGTCAAACCGCATAACAACATACGTTGTTCCCTTTGTCATCTGTTTGTTACTTGCTCGAGATTCGATCGTCGGTGTCAGGACCCCGATTCCAAGTCACATCGATCTAGCTGGTAACACCTCATATCACTTTGCGTCCTCACGCACGGTATCCCCACGGGTGTCGCCTTACCAAGGCCCGGGACCATTTGCGCCTTTTGGCTCACGTATATGATAGTGTCGCTAGCATCCATATGACAGAGAACCCGGGCCGACATGGCTAGTCGTGAACCCAAAGCAGCACAGACCTATGGGGATAGGCATACATGAATCACATCGAGCATGTCGGTCAACAGCATGTGAATCCGGGCTGTAGCACTGGGCTAACAGGACTCTGGGGAACCCGGGCTGTAGCAGGCTAGGTAGGACTCCGGATGTCAACGCGTGACATTTCCCCAAAGGGACAGACATAGGAACAAAGTGAAACACATGCCGGCCAGTCAAGTGTCCCGAGCAGTAGTGCTAGGCTAGCAGGACTCCGGTGAACTGGGCTGTAGCGGACTACTATGGCTCAAGGAGCACTTGACTACATTTCCCCATAAGAGAGGCTCCCAAGGATAAACAACTAGATTGTCGGATCCCACACATACCAAGCATTTCAATCATACACACAATATGCTCGATATGTGTAAATACAACATGGCATCACAACAAAACTCTACAACTCAAGTACTTTATTTAAAGGCTCCGGAGAGCCATACATAACATGTTCATACAGGTAGGGGTCACATGACCCGACACTCAAGTCATACAAGCATACAAGCACATGCAGAAGCAAATAAGTCTGAGTACAGACACTAGAAAGAAAGAAGGCTTGACGAAGCCTGTCTATCTACATAGGCCCCTCCATGGCCAGAATCACCACATGGGTGGAAAGTTACTCATCGACATCGAGGTCTACATAAAACCCATCGGAGGTGGCAGTGTTGTCGTCTGAAAATAGTAATTAAAGCAACATGAGTACAAAGGTACTCAGCAAGTCTTACAATAGATCCTACTGTACATGCTTATTCTCAAGAATGTGGTGGAGTTATTGCAGCAAGCCAGCTTTGAATCTTGGCTAAGCTATCCTACGAGACACCACTGTAAAATATTTTGCGCACACAAGTCCGCTAATCACCAACACAATACTCCACTAGGGATCCTCCCTCGTCATCCTACAAGAGGGATATCCTCGGTACTCACACATATCTTGAGTCATTTAGTAGTAACCATTAACTTGTCTATGAACTGTATAGGCAATCAAGTAGTCCTTTACCGCAGACGCGGCTATTCGAATAGTTTTATACCCTGCAGGGGTGTACTTCGTCACACATGTTTCCACCACTTAGCGTCTGCACACGACATGTGCTCGGCAGACTTCAAGCGAAAGCCGACGTGGGTGTAGACCACGACCTGACTAACCACACAAGTCTGTAGTCCAGGTTTATTGCCTATTCGGGTTCCATACGCAAGGAAATCTGGCCGGGGTGTCCTCAACGGCCCCAAACGATGTGTACAGGGTCCCTAGAGGCCAAACAGGCGCCCGGCATACCCGACCATGGCGTATCTACCGCATCATAGCCCACCCCTAGGGTCAGCGCTACGCACGGCCGCCAACACATAACCTATGAACACCAGAAACTAGTTGCAACTCCTGGACAGAGAACGAGAGGGGTCAGTAAGTCGAGCGGGGTCATATTTCAGGGCCCAATGTGTGGTAGTAGCTGAATCTTAAATCATGCATACAGATCTCGGTTCTTCGGGACGGCCTCAATGAAACAACCCACCATGTACTCCTACATGGCCTCTCATCAATACCTTTACCAAAACATGTTCAACACATCCCTCACATTACCGATGTAATCATTTCACTCTAGCCCATCACCCAGATGAACCAGACCTGACACAACTCTAAGCATAGCAGGCATAGCAAGGTAGGAAACACATACATGGCTCAATCAACTCCTACACATGCTAGTGGGTTTCATCTAGTTACTGTGGCAATGACAGGTCATGCAGAGGATAAAGGTTCAACTACCGCAGCACACAACAGTTTGAAATGTTGTTGTCTTAATGCAGTAAATGAGAGCAGAAACAAGAACATGGGATTGTATCGATATGATAAATGGGGCTGCTTGCCTGATGGAGTAGTAGTAGGGTACTGCCCTTCAGTTGGATACTCGGAAATATCCTCGGAGGCAGAACCTACCACGAGAGACACCATAGAACACAATCATCACATGGCAATATGCAACAATATGATGCGTTCTATGACATGGCAATATGAGGTGTCCTGCCTAATGCAATGTGAAACAAGTTGGTTTGGGTCCATTTGAATAAAAGATTCAAATGGAAGCTTATGTTCTTAAGCATTATAAGTGTATTAGCTTGTTTCACCTAAACAGCAAGGTTAAAGTGTTTTGTCATGCATGAAACCATTACAGATGGAAAGATTGAATTTTTCTAATCAAATTTCATATATATAAATCTTTGCATTTTGGAGTTACAGATTAAAAGTTATGAATTTTTGAAGTTTGTAATATTTTCTAGAATTTCTTGTATAAGAATAATTCCAGCAATTGAATTATTGCGTCAGCATTGCGCCAGGGTGACGTCAGCAGGTCAAAGGCGCCAGCCCAGGTCAAACCTGACCGGTGGACGCCATTTGTCAGTGTAACAACTAACTAACAGAGTTAGTTAGTGTTTCGTTAGCACTAAACTAGGTTAGTTAGGGCTTGGGCCCACATGTCCGTGAGTCAACCTATTAACTAAAATAATTAGTGTTAACTAGTCTAATTCTAAATTAAACAGGGGCATGGCCCACTCGTCAGCGACCCTGGGGGGGTCGAACTGGGTCAGTGGAGTCAAACCCGCCGGCGTTTAGCCGCCAGCGAGGCCAGACGCGGCGGGGCAGTGCGGGTTTTGCACTGCGACGACCAAATGGACGGCGGAGACCTCCTACGCGTAGCTGGAGGCAAGCCGCGTCGAGTGGTGGCAAAGGTTGGGCTCAGGGTTGCCGGAAACGACGCCGGCGACGTGCGTTGCGGCTACTGGAGTTCGGGCGAGGTCGAACTAGTCACTAGGAGGCACGGGGAGGAGCGTGCGGGGGTGCTAGGGGCTCCTGCGAGTGTGGTGAAGGTGATGGCGTGCTTGGTTGCGAGCCAACGTGGCTGTGGCCACTACAGCGATGTGCGGTGGTGGCGGTGGGTGCGGCCAAGCTTGGTGCGGTTGCTGCGGTGCTTGAGAAGGCAAACAGAGAGGATGGGGAGGTGGCTAAGCTCACGGGGGTCACGTCGAGCCAGACGGCGAGGTCGGGGACGAGCTGGTGCTGCGGTGAAGGCGAAGGGGATCTCCGGTGGCCGGAGTTGGGGAAGACGGGGTCGGGGCGACACAAGAGCGGGCGAGCGCTCGGGGCTCGGCCTGCTCGACATAGTCGATGACGGTGGAGCTCGTGGACAGGGTGGCGCGGTGCGAGGACGACGGAGGGCACGGCTACGTCGACGGTGCGGCGGCAGGGGCGTCGGCCGTGGTGGGAGAGGGCGAGGGAGAGAGGCAGGGGGAGAATGGGTGTGTCCAGGCGGTCGGGGCGACGATGTGGGGCTCGCCCAAGGTCCCACAGGCACGAGCGGCAAGCAGGAGGCGCGGTGGCGAGCTCTCGCGCGCCGGCGTCACCTCCCTGCCTGCCTGGCGGGGACGAAGCAGCTGGCTGGCACGGGCCAGCACAGTGCTGGGCCGCCAGGTGGGCCGGCTGGTGGCTTTGCCAGGTTAGTTCCCTTTCTCTCTCTTTTTTCTGTTTTCTGTTTATTCTGTTTTGTGTTTTGAAATAGTAAAAATACTATTTCATTTAGGAAAACTCTGAAAATATTCAGAGGCACATTTGAAAATATTCTCAACAGCCTAAAATTACTTTCAAGATTATTTGGGCATTTTAAAATATTTATATGATTTAAATTGCCCAAATGCAATTAGTAATGAATTAATCCAATGACCTTAAGATGTCCTAGAATAGTGTGCACCATTTTTGTCAAAGGTTTTAACCCAAAACAAAAAGGGTGGACTTTTTAGAAGGGCATTTCAGGTTCATTGAAATTTTTTTAAGTAAACCCTAGTTGTTCCAGGGGGGTGCTAGGGGTTCTGTCATCCCCATTTCAGTTTTCTGGGAAAATAAACATGATGCAACACTCTAATGCATGAACTAGCTAGGGTGTGACAGTCGGTATCTCAATACCTAGATCAATCTCATTGCTGACAAGTCTCTTTACTTGTTTCGTAATGCATCATGCCGCAACTAACGCATTAGTCACATTGGTTGCAAGGCTTATAGTTATGTGCATTACCGAGACGGCCCAGAGATACCTCTCCGACAACGGAGTGACAAATCCTATTCTTGATCTATGCCAACTCCACGAACACCATCGGAGACACCTGTAGAGCACCTTTATAATCACCCAGTTACATTGTGACGTTTGGTAGCACACAAAGTGTTCCTCCGGCATTCGGGACTTGCATAATCTCATAGTCATAGGAACATGTATACGTCATGAAGAAAGCAATAGAAGTAAACTAAACGATCAAGTGCTAAGCTAACGGAATGGGTCAAGTCAATCACATCATTCTCCTAATGATGTGATCCCGTTGATCAAATGACAACTCATGTCTATGGCTAGGAAACTCAACCATCTTTGCTCAACGAGCTAGTCAAGTAGAGGCATACTAGTGACACTATGTTTGTCTATGTATTCACACATGGATTATGTTTCCAGTTAATACAATTCTAGCATGAATAATAAAAATTTATCATGATATGAGTAAATAAATAATAACTTTATTATTGCCTCTAGGGCATATTTCCTTCAGTCTTCCACTTCCACTAGAGTCAATAATCTAGATTACACAGTAATGATTCTAACACCCATGGAGTCTTGGTGCTGATCATGTTTTCCTCGTGGAAGAGGCTTAGTCAATGGGTCTGCAACATTCAGATCCGTATGTATCTTGCAAATCTCTATGTCTCCCACCTGGACTTGATCCCGGATGGAATTGAAGCGTCTCTTGATGTGCTTGGTTCTTTTGTGAAACCTAGATTCCTTTGCCAAGGTAATTGCACCAGTATAGTCACAAAAGATTTTCATTGGACCCGATGCACTAGGTATGACACCTAGATCGGATATGAACTCCTTCATCCAGACTCCTTCATTTGCTGCTTCTAAAGCAGCTCTGTACTCCGCTTCACACGTAAATCCTGCCATGACGCTTTGTTTAGAACTGCTCCAACTTACAGCTCCACCATTCAGTATAAACACGTGTTCGGTTTGCGATTTAGAATCGTCCGGATCAGTGTCAAAGCTTACATCGACGTAACCATTTACAACGAGCTCTTTGTCACTTCCATAAACGAGAAACATATCCTTAGTCCTTTTCAGGTATTTCAGGATGTTATTGACCGCTGTCCAGTGATCCACTCCTGGATTACTTTGGCACCTCCCTTCTAAACTAATAGCAAGGCACACCTCAGGCCTGGTACACAGCATTGCATACATGATAGAGCCTATGGTTGAAGCATAGGGAACACTTTTCATTTTCTCTCTATCTTCTGCAGTGGTCGGGCATTGAGTCTTACTCAACTTCACACCTTGTAACATAGGCAAGAACCCTTTCTTTGCTTGATCCATTTTGAACTTCTTCAAAACTTTATTAAGGTATGTGCTTTGTGAAAGTCCAATTAAGCGTCTTGATCTATCTCTATAGATCTTGATGCCCAATATATAAGCACCTTCTCCGAGGTCTTTCATTGAAAAACTCTTATTCAAGTATCCTTTTATGCTATCTAGAAATTCTATATCATTTCCAATCAACCATATGCCGTCCACATATAATATTAGAAATGCTACAGAGCTCCCACTCACTTTCTTGTAAATACAGTCTTCTCCAAAAGTCTGTATAAAACAATATGCTTTGATCACACTATCAAAACATTTATTCCAACTCCGAGAGGCTTGCACCAGTCCATAAATGGATCGCTGGAGCTTGCACGCTTTGTTAGCACCCTTTGGATCAACAAAACCTTCTGGTTGAATCATATACAACTCTTCTTCCAGAAATCCATTCAGGAATGCAATTTTTACATCCATTTGCCAAATTTCATAATCATAAAATGCGGCAATTGCTAACATGATTCGGACAGAGTTAAGCATTGCTATGAGTGAGAAAGTCTCATCGTAGTCAACCCCTTGAACTTGTCGAAAACCTTCGCAACAAGTCGAGCTTTGTAGACAGTAACATTACCATCAGCGTCGGTATTATTCTTGAAGATCCATTTATTCTCGATGGCTTGCCGATCATCAAGCGAGTCAACCAAAGTCCATACTTTGTTCTCATACATGGATCCCATCTTAGATTTCATGGCCTCAAGCCATTTTGCGGAATCTGGGCTCACCATCGCTTCTTCCTAGTTCGTAGGTTCATCATGGTCAAGTAACATGACTTCCAGAACAAGATGATCATACCACTCTGGTGCGGATCTTACTCTGGTTGACCTACGAGGTTCGGTAGTAACTTGATCTGAAGTTTCATGATCATCATCATTAGCTTCCTCACTAATTGGTGTAGGTGTCACATGAACCGGTTTCTGTGATGAACTACTTTCCAATAAGGGAGCAGGTACAGTTACCTCATCAAGTTCTACTTTCCTCCCACTCACTTCTTTCGAGAGAAACTCCTTCTCTAGAAAGGATACATTTTTAGCAACAAATGTCTTGACTTCAGATCTGTGATAGAAGGTGTACCCAATAGTTTCCTATGGGTATCCTATGAAGACACATTTCCCCGATTTGGGTTCGAGCTTTTCAGGTTGAAGTTTCTTTACATAAGCATCGCAACCCCAAACTTTAAGAAACGACAACTTTGGTTTCTTGCTAAACCACAATTCATAAGGCGTCATCTCAACGGATTTTGATGGTGCCCTATTTAACGTAAATGCAGCCGTCTCTAAAGCATAACCCCAAAACGATAACGGTAAATCTGTAGAAGACATCATAGATCGCACCATATCTAGTAAAGTACAATTACGACGTTCAGGCACACCATTACGCTGTGGTGTTCCGGGTGGCATGAGTTGCGAAACTACTCCGCATTGTTTCAAATGTAGACCAAACTTGTAACTCAAATATTCTCCTCCACGATCAGATTGTAGAAACTTTATCTTCTTGTTACGATGATTTTCCACTTCACTCTGAAATTCTTTGAACTTTTCAAATGTTTCAGACTTATGTTTCATTAAGTAGATATACCCATATCTGCTCAAATCATCTATGAAGGTGAGAAAATAACGATACCCGCCGCGAGCCTCAATATTCATTGGACCACATACATCAGTACGTATGATTTCTAATAAATATGTTGCTCGCTCCATAGTTCCGGAGAATGGCGTTTTTGTCATCTTGCCCATGAGGCATGGTTCGCAAGTACCAAGTGATTCATAATCATGTGATTCCAAAAGTCCATCAGAATGGAGTTTCTTCATGCGCTTTACACCAATATGACCTAAACGGCAGTGCCACAAATAAGTTGCACTATCATTATCAACTCTGCATATTTTGGCTTCAACATTATGAATATGTGTATTACTACTATCGAGATTTAACACAAATAGACCACTCTTCAAGGGTGCATGACAATAAAAGATATTACTCATATAAATAGAACAACCATTATTCTCAGATTTAAATGAATAACCATCTCACATCAAACAAGATCCAAATATAATGTTCATGCTTAACGTTGGCACCAAATAACAATTATTCAGGTCTAAAATTAATCCCGAAGGTAGATGTAGAGGTAGCATGCCAATGACGATCTGATCGACTTTGGAACCATTTCCCACGCGCATCGTCACCTCGTCCTTAACCAATCTTCGCTCAATCCGTAGACCCTGTTTCGAGTTGCAAATATTAGCAACAGAACCAATATCAAATACCCAGGTGCTACTGCGAGCTCTAGTAAGCTATACATCAATAACATGTATATCACATATACCTTTGTTCACTTTGCCATCCTTCTTATCTGCCAAATACTTGGGGCAGTTCCACTTCCAGTGACCAGTCTGTTTGCAGTAGAAGCACTCAGTCTCAGGCTTAGGTCCAGACTTGGGTTTCTTCTCCTGAGCAGCAACTTGTTTGCCGTTCTTTTTGAAGTTCCCCTTCTTCTTCCATTTACCCTTTTTCTTGAAACTGGTGGTCTTGTTGACCATCAACACTTGATGCTCCTTCTTGATTTCTACCTCCCAAGCCTTTAGCATTGCAAAGAGCTCGGGAATTGTCTTATCCATTGATAACCCACAAGTATATGGGATCGCAACAGTTTTTGAGGGTAGAGTATTCAACCCAAATTTATTGATTCGACATAAGGGGAGCCAAAGAATATTCTCAAGTATTAGCAGCTGAGTTGTCAATTCAACCACACCTGGAAACTTAATATCTGTAGCAAAGTGTTTAGTAGTAAAGTAATATGATAATAGTGGTAACTGTGGTAAAAGGTAACGGTAGCAAAAGTAATAGTTTTGGTGTTTTATAGTGATTGTAACAATAGCAACGGAAAAGTAAATAAGCGAAGAACAATATATGGAAAGCTCGTAGGCAATGGATCGGTGATGGAGAATTATGACGGATGCAGTTCATCATGTAACAGTCATAACCTAGGGTGGCATAGAACTAGCTCCAGTTCATCAATTTAATGTAGGCATGTATTCCGAATATAGTCATACGTGCTTATGGAAAAGAACTTGCATGACATCTTTTGTCCTACCCTCCCGTGGCAGCGGGGTCCTATTGGAAACTAAGAGATATTAAGGCCTCCTTTTAATAGAGTACCGGAACAAAGCATTAACACATAGTGAATACATGAACTCCTCAAACTACGGTCATCACCTGTAAGTTTCCCGATTATTGTCACTTCGGGGTTAACGGATCATAACACATAATAGGTGACTATAGACTTGCAAGATAGGATCAAGAACTCTCATATATTGATGAAAACATAATAGGTTCAGATCTGAAATCATGGCACTCGGGCCCTAGTGACAAGCATTAAGCATAGCAAAGTCATAGCAACATCAATCTCAGAACATAGTGGATACTAGGGATCAAACCCTAACAAAACTAACTCCATTACATGATAACTCTCATCCAACCCATCACCGTCTAGCAAGCCTACGATGGAATTACTCACGCACAGCGGTGAGCATCATCAAATTGGTGATGGAGGATGGTTGATGATGATGATGGTGACGGATTCCCCTCTCCGGAGCCCCGAACGGACTCTAGATCAGCCCTCCCGAGAGAGTTTAGGGCTTGGCGGCGGCTCGGTATCATGAAACATGATGAATCCTTCTCTCTGGTTTTTTCTCCCCGAAAGTGAATATATGGAGTCAAGGTTGAGGTCGGTGGAGCGTCAGGGGGCCCACGAGGCAGGGGCGCTCCCAGGGGGGTAGGGCGTGCCCCACACCCTCATGGACAAGTGGAGGCCCCCTGACGTGGATCTTCCTTCCAGTATATTTTATATATTCCAAAATAATTCTCCGTTGATTTTCAGGTCATTCCGAGAACTTTTATTTCTGCACAAAAATAACACCATGGCAATTCTGCTGAAAACAGCGTCAGTCCGGGTTAGTTCCATTCAAATCATGCAAGTTAGAGTCCAAAACAAGGGCAAAAGTGTTTGGAAAAGTAGATACGATGGAGACGTATCAACTGCCCCAAGATTAGACCTTTGCTTGTCCTCAAGCAATTCAGTTGATAAACTGAATGTGATAAAGAAAAACTTTTATAAACTCTGTTTGCTCTTGTTGTTGTAAATATGTAAAGCCAGCATTCAAGTTTTCAGCAAAGATAATGAACTAACCATATTCACAATAACATTTAGGTCTCATGTTTACTCATATCAATTGCATAATCAACTAGCGAGCAATAATAATAAATCTCAGATGACAACACTTTCTCAAAACAATCATGATATGATATAACAAGATGGTATCTTGGTAGCCATTTCTGAGACCACAAAACATAAATGCAGATCACTTTTAAAGATCAAGGACTGACTAGACATTCTAATTCATGGTAAAAGAGATCCAGTCAAGTCATACTCAATGTAAACTAACAGTAATGGATGCAAATGACAGCGGTGCTCTCCAAGTGGTGCTTTGCGATAAGAGGATGATGACTCGGCATAAAAGTAAATAGATAGGCCCTTTGCAGAGGGAAGCAGGGATTTGTAGAGGTGACAGAGCTCGGTTTTGAAATAGATATGAATAATATTTTGAGCGGCATTCTTTCATTGTCAACATAACAACCAAGAGATGGTGATCTCTTCCATGCTACACACATTATAGGCAGTTCCCAAACAGACTGGTAAAGTTTGTACTCCCCCTCCACCAACAAGCATCAATCCATGGCTTGCTCGAAACAATGAGTGCCTCTTGAGGGAGTCCTGGATTAGGGGGTCCTCGGACAGCCGGACTATATAGTTTGACCGGACTGTTGGACTATGAAGATACAAGATTGAAGACTTTGTCCCATGTCCGGATGGGACTCTCCTTTGCGTGGAAGGCAAGCTTGGCGATTCGGATATGTAGATCTCCTCCATTGTAACCGACTCAGTGTAACCCTAGCTCCCTCCGGTGTCTATATAAACCAGAGGGTTTTAGTCCGTAGGACAACAACAATCATACCATAGGCTAGCTTCTAGGGTTTAGCCACTCCGATCTCTTGGTAGATCAACTCTTGTAATACTCATATCATCAAGATCAATCAAGCGGGAAGTAGGGTATTACCTCCATCATGAGGGCCCGAACCTGGGTAAACATTGTGTCCCCCACCTCCTGTTACCATCCGCCTTAGACGCATAGTTCGGGACCCCCTACCCGAGATCCGCCGGTTTTGACTTTGACACTGGTGCTTTCATTGAGAGTTCCACTGTGTCGTCGACATAAGGCTCGATGGCTCCTTCGATCATCAGCAATGATGCGATCCAGGGTGAGGTTTTCCTCCCCGGACAGATCTTCGTATTCGGCGGCTTTGTACTGCGGGCCAACTCGCTTGGCCATCTGGAGTAGATCGAGAGCTATGCCCCTGGCCATCAGGTCAGGTTTGGAAGCTTGAACTATAGAGCTGACATCCGCGGAGACTTGATCTTCGACGGATTCGAACCCATGTCAGGTGCGTCGCACAGTCACGATGAGCATGATTTAGCTCTGCCGTTGAACAGTGTTCGGGAGATCACACCTGTAACTACTCCGGCCCTCAATCCGGAACAGGTCGAGCTGTCCGAGGACAGGTCGATGGACCTGCCACGGAGGCCGCACACTCAACGACAATAGAGCCGAATATTGACTTCACCTCCTATGAGACCTGTGTTATCGGACACTCGGATTCGTCCCCGGCCACAGACTCCAAACCGCTTGCGTCCGTGCCCATCCAAGGGGCACCGATCATGGAGTTCACCTCCGCGGATATCTTTCAGCACTCGCCCATAGGCGATGTGCTAAACTCATTACGGTCTCTCTCCTTGTGAGGAGACCCTTGGCCGAACTATGTCCGGCTCGAGTGGGAAGCGGACGGCGAAGAAATTCGTTCCCCACCCACCACCCACTTAGTAGCCATTGTCGACGACCTAACCGACATGCTCGACTTCGACTCCGAAGACATCAACGGTATGGACGACGATGCGGGAGACGAACATCCACCACCGCCCACAGGGCGCTAGACTACCACCTAATCATATGATATATACATGGTGGACACCCCCAAAGAAAGCGATGGCGATAAGGCAATGGAGGATAATCCCCCCGAGAAGAAATCCAAGAACCGGCGTCATCGGGGCCGCTCTAAACCCCTCCATAGCAAAAACAACGACACCAGCACAGGAGATAATAACGCCGCAAATAGTGCCGACGACGAAGACAATCCCCTCCAGCCAGGCTTTGAGCAGGAGGATGGGCAAGCCAGCCCCAAGGAACAGGCGGCAAATGAAGAATCAAAGGATGTCAATTACATGCATCTCTCTGAAGACGAGGTGAGCGTCGGCGATGAAGAATTTATCATGCCTGAGGATCCCGTCGAACAGGAGCGCTTCAAGCGCCAGCTTATTGCCACAGCAAAAAGCCTGAAGAAAAATCAACAACAGCTTCAAGCTGAGCAAGATCTGCTAGCAGATAGATGGATTGAGGTCCTGGCAGCCGAGGAACATGAACTCGAGCACTCTATCAAAAGTTTCCCAAAGCGCAGGTTGCTACCCCAGTTTGAAGAGGAAGCATTAAAGCCTGCGCTTCCAGCATATGACGTGGCAGACCGGCCACCTCGTGGACGAGACCGCACCCCATCGCTAGTCAAACAAAAACAGCACGGCCCGGGGTAACACGCAGGACCTGCGAGACCTATTGGAAAACAAAGCAGGACACAAAAGACCGATCTTCGGATCACGAGGGCGCGCCCCAACACATGACGACGACCGTCATGCCGGATATACCAAAAACAAATCCGGCCGAGCCGAACACAGCAGACAAGACTCGTAAGAAATGCGTCGTGACATAGCCCGGCACAGAGGCGCCGCACCCCCCTATGCTTCACTGATGAAGTAATGGATCATGAATTCCCATAAGTGTTTAAACCCGTGAACATTGAATCATACGATGGTACTACTGACCGCGCAGTATGGATCGAGGATTTCTTCCTCCACATTCACATGGACCACGGGGATGATCTACACGCCATCAAGTATCTCCCGTTGAAACTCAAAGGACCGACTTGGCATTGGCTGATAGCTTGCCAGCAAACTCCATCGGAAGTTGGGAGAACCTGGCAGACGCATTCCTGGATAACTTCCAGGGCACATACATGCGACCACCGGATGCTGCTGATTTGAGTCACATAACACAATAGCCCGGAGAGTCAGCCAGGAAATTCTGGACCTGATTCCTAACCAAAAAGAACCAAATTGTGGACTGTCCGGATGCCGAAGCCCTAGCAGGCTATAAACATAACATCCGTGACGAGTGGCTCGCCCGACATCTCGGCCAAGAGAAGGCAAGGTCCATGGCAGCCCTCATGACACTCATGACCCGCTTCTGCACGGGGGAGGATAGCTGATTCGCTCGCAGCAAGCAACACTGGCAAATCAGAGGCCAGAGATAGTAACGGCAAACCCTGGTGCAACAAACACAAACCCCGCAAACATGGTGAAAGCACCAAAGACACGGCAGTCAATGCCGGATTTAATAGCTCTAAGTCCGGTGAGTGGACAGGGCCACTCAAAAATGACAATTTGGGTCCGTCCAGTTTGGACCGCATACTCGACCATCCATGCCAAATTCATGGCAAACCAGGAACACCAGCTAATCATCCCAACAGAGAATGTTGGGTCTTCAAACAAGCTGGTAGGTTCGGCGCCAAAAACAAGGATAAGGTGTCTCGAAGCGATGACAGTGATGAGGAGTCTAGATCACAGAATACAGGAGGACAAAAGAAGTCTCTCCAGCAAATCCAAACAGTGAATATGGTAAATGCCACCCACACTCCCAACCCGGACTGGATGCACACCCTTAGGGATGTCGACCTAATGAAACCAGTCAGCCCGCAATACAAACTAGGGCCGATCACCTTCAACCAAATGGATCGTCCGGTCAACACCAGTCACGGCAATTTAGCCGCACTAGTCCTCGACCCAATATTTGACAGGTTCCACCTCACACGAGTCCTTATGGACGGAGGCAGTAGTCTAAATCTTCTTTTCCAGGACACAGTGCGCAAGATGGGCATCGATCATACGATGATCAAACCCACTAAAGCCACCTTTAGAGGTATTAGACCAGGCGTGGAGGCCAGCTGTACCGGCTCCATCGCCCTCGAGGTAGTCTTCGGATCACCAAACAATTACCGTACCGAAGAGTTAATCTTCGACATCGTCCCCTTTCGCAGTGATTATCAGGCACTGCTCGGGCGAACTGCGTTCGCTCGATTCAACACGGTGCCACATTACGCCTACCATAAACTCAAAATGCCCGGTCCGCACAGCGTCATCACGGTTAATGGCGAGGCCGAACTCTCCCTCGGTACCACAGAGTACGCCGCCGCTTTAACAGCGGAAGCAATGGAGGGCACCTTTTAGTCAAATCTTGAGTTGATGACTAAAACCCCGGACACATTCAAAGTAGTCTGAACTACTTCACGGCAGGATAGCCTACATCATCCAGGGCTCAACTAAACATCCCGGCGAAGTCGAGAACATGCCACATATCGCGGCTCGACCGCTCTCCGGCACACAAATATTTCTTACATTTCCCTTGCAAGCTCACCTCTGCGCAAACCGGGACCGGTGACATGCTAACAGCTCGAATGCACAAGGGAATCTTTAGATATTCCTCGCGACCTCCGGATCTGCACACATCTTCTTCCTCCCCGGTCCCAGCAGGTTCCACAGTCCTATTCCCCTTTTTATCGCATTACCTGTACTCATATGCTTCGACGTATTATTCAAATACGACATGTGGATTTATATGACGCTTATTTGCTGTTATTTCTTATTGAAACTCTTTTGTTAAGTGGCATCCGTACACCGCGATATGCCTTTGCCAGGGGCTTCGTTTTACCCATAATATGGCAATAAAGTCCGAACACCTTCACGGAAGTTCGGCACCCCGAACTTATAGCATTATATGCATCAGCTCTGAATCATGTCTTGGGTCAAATCTTGGGTTTGCCCGGCTCCTGTGTTTTGCTGCCTTACGTTTCGCTATATCGGCTAAGGCGACACAGGGAGAACTACTGCGATTGTGTCCCGGTTCTTCCGGACGAGCACCTCAGTAGAGAAAGCGAAAAACTGGCTGTCATGATACAGCGAGAGCTCGTCAGCTGTTCGAGAGGTTGTAAAATCTTTAAGGATTTCTCCTGCATAATGCCATAACCAATGCAGCGTGCGATGGATAGGTTCTTCTTCCGATCAAGTGCCTATGGGGCCCCTCGTGCGGTCTTCCGAACACCAGGGGCTGTGCCTACCTTCCTAATGTTCCTATGGCTAAGTGAGAATGATAAAGCCCTATAGTCCGATTGCCTGGTTCGTTGTGCTGAACACCTCCTTCAAAGGACCCAACACTAGGGTAAAGAGTGATCAGGTTTATCCCGAACACCCCTAGATTTCTTACGAGGGGGCAGAAGCCGACGACTGGCCAATTCTCAGGTTTAATATATGAAACGGCCGTGCAGGAGGGTAAACTTTTATAACATGCAATAAATAATAGAAATGACCTTGTTCACACATTAGAAAGGACAACATGACTATATTCATGGAAATACAATGTCCTTGGTGCATTGCTCCGCAGCAAGGTAGGATCCTTTCAGGACACTTTCATAATACAATTCAGTCTTGCGGTGTTCCTTTCCCTCTGGCGGTCCCTCGGTCATCAGCTTTTCAGCATCCATCTTCCCCCAGTGCACCTTTGCGCGGGCAAATGCCATTCATGCACCTTCTATGCAGACCGACCGCTTGATGATGTCAAGTCGAGGGCAGGCACTAACAAGTCGCTTCACGAGCCCTAAGTAGCTACATGGAATTGGCTCGGCGGGCCATAGCCGGATAATAAAATCCTTCATGGCTAGTTCGGCCGCCTTATGCAGTTCGATCAGCTATTTTAGTTGATCGGTAAATGGCACCGGATAATTCGATGCCAGATACTGCGACCAGAAGAGCTTATCCACAGTATTCCCCTCTTTGGCTCGATTGAATTGGGCGGCATCCGATATGCTGCGAGGAAGTTCCGCAAATACCCCTGGAGAAATCCTAACTTAAAATTATAAAGCATAATTTTCTCCTGAAATACTCGTTTTACATGGAAAAAGACCTTGCCCGCCGTGATCTCCCTTGCCTCTTGGACCTCCTGCAGGGCGTCTTGGGTTTTCCCATGGGCATCACACACGGCCTGATGAGCCCTGGTGAGTTTGGATTCTTTCTCCGTTAAACTCTGCTCCAGGTAATCACATTTTTCATGGCCTCTTGGAGCTCTCGCCTAGCTTCCACAACCTTGGCCTCGTGCTTCTCATGAAGAGCCTGTTCTGCGGCTGCCTTTTCCTCGGCCTCGGCAACAACCTTCTTCATAGCCTCGACTTCGGTCATCACCCCTGGCGCAAACCATGACACATATTCTATCATACTGAAAATTTGTTCGCACTGAACGCAACCAAGATTTGTGCATACCTTGTTGATCTTCCAACTCCCTTTTTAACTGGCCAAGCTCCGCTTCGGCCCGCTCCAGACTTTGACTCCTTCCGGAAACCTCCGCGGTATGAGCGGCAGTAGCCGCTACAGACGCCTGCTTACAAAAGAAGAGAAATAGATGTCATCAAATGAGTCTTCTTGCGAAAAAAATATTTGATCCTCTGTCCGGTTCTTTCGTTCACCGGACAGTGTATCAAGGGCTACCATCCATACTATGACACTCTTCAAAACCGTATAAAACATACCTCAAAACCTCTTATAAGGCCGATACAGGCTTCATTCAATCCATTTTCAGCAAACCGAACCTTCTCGATCACCGCACCCATAAGGGCACGATGTTCATCGACGATGGAGGCACTCTTCAGCACCACCAATAAAGCACCCGGCGCCTCTGGTTGGACAGAGGTTGCCGGTTGAACAGGGACGCCCACTCCAGTCGAGGAAGGCCGCCTGCTTGATTCCGGAGCTGCATTGGTCTCCTAAACTGTGTCCGGCTGGGGGCCGAATTCAAGATGGCCCCCGCCGTTGACTCCTATTGGGATCTTCTCCCCCATGTCTCCGGCCCCTGAAGTTTGACCTTCGGGTGCCTCCTTCACAATTTTCTCCGCCCCTCCTTGGACGGAGTCCCTCTGGGACAAAGCCTCGGTGTTGATCACATGTTCGGGGGGAGGGGCCTTCAGAGGCGTCCCGCTCTCCATAGCATCCGAGGTCAGCAAATCCTCGGATGAGGATTGTTCAGAACGGGACCCCGTCGGACTACAAAAAATATGGCTTAGGTTAAAATGCTATGCCATGATGGGTTCGGACACATGAACGTGTTCGGATTTTATATACTTACGAGTTCACTAGGGGATGGGCCCTAGGATCCCACACCGGGCTGCTATCGGCGACGGCAGTGGACTCTTCCGGAAGAAGAGTTTTTCCCCTTTTAGGTGACTCGGCCTCCAAGTGTATGGAGGCCGTCCTCTTCTTTCTTCCCCCTACTGGGGATTCGTCTTCCTCGTCCTCATCCTCTTCGGAGGCGGGTCGGGCATGGTGACGAAGGCTACCCCGGGTCTTTTTGGCCTCCTTTTCGGTCTTCTTCTCCGGCACCTTGTAAGGCGCCGGGTCTAACATCTTCATCAGAAGTGGGCCGGCCGGTTCTTCAGGCAGTGAGGCCGGACATTCGATCCGCCCCACCTTCTTCCTCAAGCCCTAGGAGAGTTGTGTAAAACACTTTAAGCATTTCCCTTGAGTTATGCGAATAAAACGTATGGTAACTTACCGAGCTTGTAGGGCGGGACAGTTGGTACCCGCGGTCCTCAGCCGAGTCCGGCCATGATTTGTCGGGCTTAAAAAGCACCTTCTAGATATCTTCGTGTGAGGAGCCAAAGAGCTCTCGCAGGGTCTGGTGCTTGGCCGGATCGAATTCCCATAGATTGCAAGTCCGATGTTGACAAGGTAGAACCCGATGGACTAACATCACCTGGACTACATTGACAAGTTCGATATTCTTGTCTTCCATACCCTTGACACGCGTCTGGAGCGCCAACAGTTTGTCAGACGAAGACTAGTCCAGGCCCTTCTTGAGCCAGGACGTGTGCCGTAGAGGGGCTCCGGATCGGAACTCGGGAGCAGCGGCCCACTTCGCGTCGCGCAGCTCAGTAATGTAAAATCACTCATGTTGCCACTCCCTGACGGAATCATTGAAGGTACTTGTTGGCCATGTGATGTTGGGCATCTTGCTCACCACAGCACCCCCGCACTCAGCATGCTCACCGCCCACTACCTTGGGCTTCACACTAAAGATCTTCAGCCATAAGCCGAAGTGTGGCGGGATGTGAAGAAAAGCCTCGCACACGACAATGAATGTCGAGATGTTGAGGAAGGAATTGGGGGATAGATCTTGAAAATCTATCCCGTAATAATACATGATGTCGCGAACAAATGGGTGGAGGGGAAACCCTAGCCCATGGATAAAATGAGGGAGGAATACGACCCTTTCGTGGGGTTCCGGGGTAGGGACGATCTGTCCCGCCATCGGGAGACGGTGGCCGATTTCCTGGGCTAGATACCCGACCTCTCGAAGTTTCTTGATGTCCTTCTTCCGGACGGTAGAGGCCATCCACTTGGATCCCGCTCCAGACATATTTGGAGTCGTTCTTCGGAGAAAATGCGAACTTGGGCGCTGGGGCTCGAGTGCACAAGAATAGATGGGCAGGAGAAGGCGTGGGTAAAAAGGTGGAACCCTTACCCCTTTATAAGGGCGGAAGAAACTATGCGCCTCCCCACTTGCCTGGTAAAACTCGCTTATTCCTCAAGCGTCATGATTGATGGCGTGGTTGGGTTACCCACGCCCGTATTGATGAGAATCCCGTGATAAGGGGACACGATCTCTACTTCGACAAGACGTGCCAAGAAAACTGCCTCGCAATATGTGCAGTAGCTGGTTGAGAAAAACGGTTCGAATAATAATCGGAGCCATGGCGTGATGTCATGTTATGAAAAGTTGTCAGCAGATTAGATTTTTGGAAATATTATACTCTATACGGTGGTATGTGGAATTTGTTTTGCGGAGCCAGACACCATCCTTGTGTTCAAAATCTTCTATGGAGTATTCGAAGGAGTAACCCACCTTGCAATGCCGAAGACAATCTGCGCGTTGGACTCATCGTCATTGAAGCCTGGTTCAAGGGCTACTGAGGGAGTCCTGGATTAGGGGGTCCTCGGACAGCCGGACTATATACTTTGGCAGGACTGTTGGACTATGAAGATACAAGATTGAAGACTTCGTCTTGTGTCCGGATGGGACTCTCCTTTGCGTGGAAGGCAAACTTGGTGATTCGAATATGTAGATCTCCTCGCTTGTAACTGACTCTGTGTAACCCTAGCTCCCTCCGGTGTCTATACAAACCAGAGGGTTTTAGTCCATAGGAAAACAACAATCATACCATAGGCTAGCTTCTAGGGTTTAGCCTCCCCGATCTTGTGGTAGATCAACTCTTGTAATACTCATATCATCAAGATCAATCAAGCAGGAAGTAGGTTATTACCTCCATCGTGAGGGCCCGAACCTGGGTAAACATTGTGTCCCCCGCCTCCTGTTACCATCCGCCTTAGACACATAGTTCGGGACCCCCTACTCGAGATCCGCCAGTTTTGACACCGACACCTCCAACTAACGATAGTCCCGGGGGAGTTTTGTTTGCAATTATTTTGATTTGATTTGCATAAAGCATGGGACTGGGCATCCCGGTCACCAGCCATTTTCTTGTGAGTGAGGAGCGAAGTCCACTCCTCTTGAGAATAACTCGCCTAACATGGAAGATACGGATAGCCCTAGTTGATACATGAGCTATTCGAGCATACAAAACAGTATGATTATTTGAAGGTTTAGAGTTTGGCACATACAGATTTACTTGGAACGGCAGGTAGATACCGTATATAGGTAGGTATGGTGGACTCATATGGAATAACTTTGGGGTTTATGGAATTGGATGCACAAGCAGTATTCCCGCTTAGTACAGGTGAAGGCTAGAAAAAGACTAGGAAGCGACCATCTAGAGAGCGACAACAGGCATGAACATGCATTCAATTAATCAACACCGAATGCAAACATGAGTAGGATATAATGCACCATGAACATAAATATCATAGAGGCTATGTTGATTTTGTTTCAACTACATGCGTGAACATGTGCCAAGTCAAGCCACTCGAATCGTTCAAAAGAGGATACCACCCTATCATACCACATCACAACCATTTTAATAGCATGTTGGCACGCAAGGTAAACCATTATAAGCTCCTAGCTAATTAAGCATGGCATAAGCAACTATAATCTCTAATTGTCATTGCAAACATGTTTATTCATAATAGGCTGAATCAGGAACGACGAACTAATCATATTTACAAAAACAAGAGAGATCGAGTTCATACCAGCTTTTCTAATTTCAATAAGTTCCTCATATAATCATCATTATTGCCTTTCACTTGCACAACTGAATAGTGTGTTTAATAATAATAGTGCATGTGCATTGGACTAAGTTGGAATCTGCAAGCATTCAGTTCAAGAGAGAAGACAAGGTAATATGGGCTCTTTGTCAGATCAACGATAATGCATATAAGAGCCACTTTAACATTTTCATTATGGTCTTCTCCTCTTGACCCCCAAAGGAAAGAAAAGAAATAAAACTATTTACACGGGAAAGCTCCCAACAAGCAAAAGAAGAACGAGAAATCTTATTGGGTTTTCTTTTTAATTTCTACTACAAGCATGGAAAGTAAACTAATTAAAAGCACAACTAATTTTTTTGTTTGCTTAAGGTTTATTAAACACACAAGAAGAAAGCATAAAAAAGGAAAATAAACTAGCATGGATGATACAATTAAAAAGTATGAGCACCGACAACTAGCAATGAGTGTATGAACATGAATCTAATGTCGGTGAGAAATACGTACTCCCCCAAGCTTAGGCTTTTGGCCAAAGTTGGTCTATGGCCATGGCTGGCCTGGCGGATATCCAAAGTTGTAGCTGGGGTCATACTGAAATGCAGCAGCTATTGCCCTCGTGAGCTACCGCATGGAGATGTGCCGTCTCTGTCCTCCTCTGATACTCGTCCACCTCCTCCCTAGTTATAACATATCTCCCTTTTACCTGAGAGTCAAAGAAAGCAGGAGCAGGGAGAGCGACATGATAGGTGCGTCGTCTGTCAAAGATTAGTCGGTACTGGAGGGACTGATCGTTCCTCTCAACAAACTGATGACGAACCATGGCCTCATATTCTAAACAAACAGGAGGCAACTCAATATCATACCCACATATGGGTATATCGAGAAAATTAGCTAGACGGGTTGCATAAATCCCACCGAAGAAATCTCCATTAAACCAATTATTATGCAACCTACGTGCAACAATAGCTCCCAAATTATAGTGTCTATCTCCTAATACAGCACTCCTGAGAACACTGAGGTCAGGGACACACATGTGACATGCTTCATCCTTACCATTTATGCACCTACCAATGAAGAGAGCAAAATAATGTATAGCAGGAAAATGGATGCTCCCTATGGTAGCTTGTGTTATGTCTCTAGATTCCCCCACAGTTATACTAGCAAGAAAATCTCTGAATTCAGATTTGCGAGGTTCATTAGGACTACCCCATTGTGGAAATTTGCAAGCAGTGTTAAAATACTCTAAGTCCATAGTATAAGAATTTTCATAAAGATCAAACAGGACAGTTTGAGAATTGCGAGATGATGAAAATTCAAACCTTCTCACAAAGGAATCAGTGAGACAGTGGTACTGGCGGCACTTATCCGCCTCGAAGCTCTCAAGATCAGCATTATGCACATATGCGTTAAATTCTTCCTTGATTCCTGCTCGATCCATAAAGTCCTCTGAAGGCCATTCACAAGCCCGCACTTGAGCTTCCCTCGGTGGTTCATTATTGGCATCGCGTATTGCGAGCCCGGTTCCTTGCTTCCTTGAAGGACCACCTTGGTACATTTTCCTAAACATATTTCTTCCTCTGAAAAATTTCTGAAATTTTAGTAACTTCAAAATAAAAGTGAACAAACTTAACAGAATTGATAGCAACTACTCCTACAAGTGCCTAGAGGCAATATCATGCATCAAAACTACTTTTGACCATATAAATTTAACATGCAAGCTCAAGAACAGGGTCACCTAAGCAGCAAAAAATGCAATGAATAAAGCACTAGAACCAATATAATTGGACCATTGGAGGAGTCACATACCAAGGAACAATCCCCCAAAGCAGTTTTGTGAGAGGTGCTTTGAGCAAGGAGATCGAAAATGTCGGCAAAATGAGCTTGGACTCGGGTTTGAGCTGGCTAGTGATGTTTGTGGGAGGAAGAATGAGTGTGTGGTAGCTGGAATAAGTGGAGGGGAGCCACCATGGGCCCATGAGGCAGGGGGCGCGCCCTCCACCCTTGTGGCCAGGTGCTTGCTCCCCCTGCTGTGTTCTCAGTCCCAGATATTCTCAAATATTACAAAAAAAATCATATTTAAATTTTAGGGCATTTGGAGAACTTTTATTTTCAGGGTATTTTTTATTGCATGGATAATTCAGAAAACAAACAGAAATTAATATTTTTTTTGCTTTATCTAATATAAATAACAGAAAGTAAAAAGAGGGTACAGATCGTTGTGTTTTCTAAATTCATCCATCTCATGCTCATCAAAAGGAATACACTAACAAGGTTGATCAGGTCTTGGTAACAAACTCATTCCGAATAACATGGAACCGGAGAATTTTCGAATAACACTATGTTACCTCAACGGGGATATGCACATCCCCAACAATAAGAATATCATATTTCTTCTTGACAGTAGGAAGAGGAAATTCAAAACCACCAAAAATAATTGATGGAATTTTTCCAATAGAGTTTATACTATGAAATTGAGGTTGTTTCCTCGGAAAGTGTACCATATGCTCATTACCATTAACATGAAAAGTGACATTGCCTTTGGTGCAATCAATAACAGCCCCTGCAGTATTCAAAAAGGGTCTTCCAAGAATAATAGACATACTATTGTCCTCGGGAATATCAAGAATTACAAAGTCCGTTAAAATAGTAACGTTTGCAACCACAACAGGCACATCATCACAAATACCGACAGGTATAGCAGTTGATTTGTCAGCCATTTGCAAAGATATTTCAGTAGGTGTCAACTTATTCAAATCAAGTCTACGATATAAAGAGATGCATAACACTAACACCGGCTCCAAGATCACATAAAGCAGTTTTAACATAGTTCCTTTTAATGGAGCATGGTATAGTTAGTACTCCTGGATCTCCAAGTTTCTTTGGTATTCCACCCTTAAAAGTAAAATTAACAAGCATGGTGGAAATTTCAGCTTCCGGTATCTTTCTTTTATTTGTAACAATTTCTTTCGTATACTTAGCTTAAGGATTCATTTTGAGCATATCAGTCAAACGCAAACGCAAAAATATAGGTCTAATCATTTCAGCAAAGCGCTCAAAATCCTCATCATCCTTTTTCTTGGATGGTTTACGAGGAAAAGGCATGGGTTTCTGAACCCATAGTTCTCTTTCTTTACCGTGCTTCTTAGCAACAAAGTCTCTCTTATCATAACATTGATTCTTTGGTTGTGGGTTATCAAGATCAACAGCAGGTTCAATATCTACATCATTATCATTGCTAGGTTGAGCATTAACATGAAGTTGGAGAAACTGACACCCGCCAGCCACCTGGGTGCAAAGCACGTCGGTAGAACCAGTCTCGCGTAAGCGTACGCATAATGTCGGTCCGGGCCGCTTCATCCAACAATACCGCCGAACCAAAGTATGACATGCTGGTAAGCAGTATGACTTGTATCGCCCACAACTCACTTGTGTTCTACTCGTGCATATAACATCTATGCATAAACCTGGCTCGGATGCCACTATTGGGGAACGTAGTAATTTCAAAAAAATCCTACGCACACACAAGATCATGGTGATGCATAGAAACGAGAGGGGGGAGTGTCGTCCACATACCCTCATAGACCGTTAAGCGAAAGCGTTATGACAACACGGTTGATGTAGTCATACCTCTTCACAATCGACCGATCCTCAGTACCGAACGTACAACACCTCCGCGTTCAGCACACGTTCAGCTTGGTGACATCCCGCGAACTCACAATCCAGTAGAGCTCGAGGGAGAGTTTCTTCAGCACGATGGCGTGGTGACGATGTTGATGAAGCTACCGACACAGGGCTTCTCCTAAGCACCACTACGATATGACCGATGTGGATTATGGTGGAGGGGGGCACCGCACACGGTTGGGTGAGATCAATGATCAACTTGTGTGTTCTAGGGTGCTCCCTGCCCCCGTATATAAAGGAGCAAGGGGAGGTTGGCCGACCCTGTAGGGCGTGCAAGAGGAGGAGTCCTCCTCCTAGTAGGAGTAGGACTCCCTCTTTCCTACTCCTACTTGGAGGGGGAAAGGAAGGGGAGAAGGAGAAGGAAAGGGCCCCCCTTCCTAGTCCAATTCGGACCACAGGGGGAGGCGGCGAGCGGCCTGCCCTGGCCGGCCCCTCTCTCTCTCCATTAGGGCCCAACAAGGCCCATTAACCCCCGGGGGGTTCCGGTAACCCCTGCGGCACTCCGGTAAAATCTCGATTTCACCCGGAACTCTTCTGATGTCCAAATGTAGGCTTCCAATATATCAATCTTTATTTCTCGACCATTTCGAGACTCCTCATCATGTCCGTGATCATATCCGGGACTCCAAACTACCTTCGGTACATCAAAACATATGAACTCATAATACCGATCGTCACAGAACTTTAAGCGTGTGGACCCTACGGGTTCGAGAACTATGTAGACATGACCAAGACATGTCTCCAGTCAATAACCAATTGATGACCCACAAGTTTAGGGTATCTATCGTAGCCTTTTCGATAAGTAAGAGTGTCGAACCGAACAAGGAGCAGAAGGAAATGATAAGCAGTTTTCAGTAAGGTATTCTCTGCAAGCACTGAAATTATCGATAACAGATACTTTATGATAAGGTAATTTGTAACGCGTAAAAAGTAATGCAAGTAAATAAGGTGCAGCAATATGGCCCAATCCTTTTTTTAGCAAAGGACAAGCCTTGACAAACTCTTATATAAAGGAAAGCGCTCCCGAGGACACATGGCAATTATCGTCAAGCTAGTTTTCATCACGTTCATATGATTCGTGTTCGGTACTTTGATAATTTGATATGTGGGTGGACCGGTGCTTGGGTACTGTTCTTACTTTGATAAGCATCCCACTTATGATTTACCCCTATTGCAAGCATCCGCAACTACAATAGAAGTATTAAGGTAAACCTAACCATAGCATGAAACATATGGATCTAAATCAGCCCCTTATGAAGCAACGCATAAACTAGGGTTTAAGCTTCTGTCACTCTAGCAACCCATCATCTACTTATTACTTCCCAATGCCTCCCTCTAGGCCCAAACAATGGTGAAGTGTCATGTAGTCGACGGTCACATGAAACCACTAGAGGGATGACAACATACATCTCATCAAAATATCGAATGAATACCAAATTCACATGACTACACTACAAAAAAAAAGACACATCCGTGACATTTTGGGCCGAACAAAAAAAAATTCCTGTCATACATATGACACTTCTAAGATGATAATTGTGACAAAACCCGGTATCATCATAGATGTGGTGGGCTCCTACTTCTATGACAAAAAATCATGACAGAAAATGGGCTTTTCGTCCTGGGCGGGCCGGAGACGCAGGTGCATGACATTCTTTGGGCCGTCCATGACGGAAAAAACCGTGGTAGAAGCGAGGGGGAGGAAAATTTCGGGGAGTTCCCGGTTACGGTGGGAGGTCGGGGGCCGAGCGATGCGCGTTTCTCTCGTACACGTACGCGCGTGTGTGCGAGGCATTGGCTCTAACTTAACCCGAGCGATTGCACTGCAGGCTATGCGTTACTGAACCCGACCAATCAATCGATGGCTGTTAACTGAACCTGATTGAGCGATTCCTTCGCTACTGCTGATAACTGAAGCATATCGATGCTGCCTCTGGGATGAACAGTGAGCATTGCGGGGGGGTTGGATGAACAGTGAGCGGTGGCATTGCCTCTGGATGAACAGGACCTCATGGTGTGGTGGAGTGCTGGATGAACAGTAGACGGTGAGGGGTGCCCGTGGAGGGGTGGTTGAACAGGACCCCGTGGTGTGGAGGGCTGGATGAACAGTAGACAGTGGAGGGGTGCCCGTGGAGGGGTGGTTGAACAGTAGCCGGTGGAGTAGCGCACGGTGGAGGCTGGATGAACAAGAGCCCGTGGAGGCTGGAGGAGGTCGACGGTAGCCCGTGGAGGCTGGAGTAGGTCGACGGTGGAGATGAATAGTATCCCGTGGAGTCCCGTTTTGCGGTACGCCACACCCCTCCTGATGAACAGGACCCCCGTTTCGACCGTAGCGCTCCAACACAAGTCAGTTTATCCGTTTTGTGGTACGCCACACCCCTCCCGATCAACAGGACCCCTGTTTCGACCGTAGGAGGTCCGTTTCGTCCGTTTTGTGGTACGCCACACCCCTCCTGATGAACAGGACCCCCGTTTCGACCGTAGAAGGTCCGTTTCCTCCGTTTTGTGGTACGCCAGACCCCTCCCGATCAACAGGACCCATTCCGAACGTAGGAGGTCTATTTCCTCCGTTGTGTGGTACGCCAGGCCTTGTTTCCATCGCCTGTTCCGTCCAAGCCCTCCCGATGAACACGACCACGCATTCCGTTCCGACCCAGGCGGTTGGCTCCCACGCATTCCGTTGCCTCCCGATGAACACGACGCATTTCGTTGCCTCCCCATGAACACGGCGCATTTCGTGGCCTCCCCATGAACACGACGCATTCCGTTGCCTCCCCATGAACATGACGACGATGTTGTTTCTCCGTTCCAACCCAGCCATGTACACGAGCCCTGGCCGTAAATATGCGCGAGTAGACATTCGAGACCCCGCCCGTATGTACTCATACGTGGCCGTATTTTCTTTCTTGCCACATCGATCTAGCATGTAACACCTCATATCACTTTGCGGCCTCACGCACGGTATCCCCACGGGTGTCGCCTTACCTTTGCCCGGGACCGTTTGCGCCTTTTGGCACACGTATATGATGGTGTCGCTAGCATCCATACAATAAAGAGCCCGGGCTGACATGGCTAGTCGTAAACCCAAAGTGGCACTAACTTACAGGGACAGGCATCCATGACCCAGCATCGAACGTGTCGGTCATCAGCGAGTGAATCTAGGCTGTAGCACTGGGCTAACAGGACTCCGATGAACCAGGCTATAGCAGGCTAACAGGAATCCGGTATTCATCGCGTGACATTTCCCCGAAGGGACAGACACAGGATCAAAGAAGGACACATGCCGGCCAGCCTAAGTGTTCCGGAGCAGTAGCAAGCTACCAGGGCTCAGTGGAAGCACTAGGAGACATTTCCCGGTAAGAGAGGCTACTAAGGATAAACAACTAGATAGTCAGATCCCACACATAGCAGTACACATTACACGTACGCATAACATGCAAGTATGTGCTGTACAACATGGCATCACATCATAACTCAATAACTCATATAGATAAGGCTCAAAGAGCCATCATAGCATTTATTACAAACAGGGGTCACATGAACCAACATTCAGAGCAATCAAGCAACAAATGGAAGCATTACATGTCTGAGTACAAACATCTATAAATGAAAAAGGCTGAAAGCCTGACTATCTACAACGTCCGATCAAGATCGTAGCTGAGGTACAAGCTACTCGTCGAAGTCCACGAGAACACTAATAAGACCGAAGTCTCCGCTGCAAAAACATAAATAAAGCAACATGAGTACAAAGGTACTCAGCAAGACTTACATCAGATCCTATCATACATGCATTTGTATCAAGGGGGTAATGTGGGGTTTAGTTGCAGCAAGCCAGCTTTGACTCTGTGGCTATCCTGTTCTACGACTACCAGAAACTCTTGAGGTGAGACAACGTACACGAGTCCACTAATCACCACACAATACACTACTATGGATTCATCCCCGTCTCCCTACGAGAAGGCCATCCATAGCACTCACACTTGTCTTGAGCATTTTAGAGTATCCACTTCAAGTTGTCTATGTACCATGTAAGCATCCAAGAAGTCCATAACCGCGGACCCGGCTATTCGAATAGATCATGTTAACCCTGCAGGGGTGTACTTCTTCACACACGCTCTCGCCACTTACCGCCATGTACACGTCATGTATCTCGGCAACCTTCAAGCGGAAGCCTGGCGAGGGTGTCGGCCACGACCTGACTAACCACACAAGACTCTAGTCCAGGTTTATCGCCTATTCGGGTTCCATCCGCAAGGAGATCCGGCCGGGGTGTCGCTCACGGCCCCAAACGATGTGAGCAGGGTTCCCAAGCCCACCATCCGGGTGCCACTTGGTACACCGTGCCACCTGTGCCTAGTCTATCCCAAGCCCACCCTGCCGGGTGCCACTTGGTAGAAAAATAGCACTACCTACAAACACCAGAAACTAGTTGCGACTCCTGGACAGAGATCAAGTCGGTTAATAAGTCGAGAGGGCTTGGAGCGCCCGGAGCCCAATGTGTGGTAGTATCGAGTCATTGGATAACATACATAGAACTCGGTGCTTAAGGACGGTTCCAGTGAGACAACCCACCATGTACTCCTACATGGCCTCTCACCGCTACCTTTACCAAATCGTGTTCACACACTTCACTCTCAGCATCAGAACATATCATAACACTCCAATTCATTCCCAATGAATCAGACCTGACACACTCTAAGCAATAGCAGGCATAGCATGGTAGGAACACATCAGTGGCTTCAATCAACTCCTACACATGCTAGTGGGTTTCAACTATTTACTGTGGCAATGACAGGTCATGCAGAGGAATGGGTTCAACTACCGCAACACAAAGTAGCAGATGAATCGTTGTTGTCCTAATGCAATAACTGAGAGCAGGAGCGAGAGAGTAGGGTTTTATCGAAATGAACAAGGGGGTTTGCTTGCCTGGTAAATCAACAAGGGAGACACTGCTTCACAGACAGGTACTCTGGAACGTCTCCGGAGCAGGACCTATCGAGAAGGAACGGTGCCAACAATCAAAACACAAGCATATGCAACACAATGATGGATGAACATGGCATGAAGATGTGATGCTGATTGTGCTAATGCAACTAGTACTCATTTGGTTTGAAGTCCATTTGAACCCAAAAGCTCAAATGCACTTCCAAAGTAGGCTCTTATATATGCCATAATGTGTTTTCCCATATACAGCATGTATAAGTTGGTTTGTCATGCATGAAACTAGTACAGATGGAAATATTGCATTTTTCTGATAATTTTTCATATATAAATTATTTTAATCTGAGCTACGGTTGAATTGATATGAATTTTTGAAGTTTAAATCAATTTCTGGAATTTCCTGATTTAATTTAAATCCAGAAATCATATTATTGCGCCAGCATGACGTCAGCACGACGTCAGCAGTCCACTGCAGCTGACTGGGGTCAAACCTGACGTGTGGGGTCCACACGTCAGTGTCAGGGGGTTAAACAGGGTTAGTTTAATCCTAATTGAAAAGGTTAGTGGCGCTGGGGCCCACTGTCAGTGTCAGGGGGGTTAGTTAACGGTGATTACCACTAAGCTAATCACCTGGCCGACGGGGCCCACCCGTCAGGCCGGCGAGGTCATCGGCGGCGACCTCTGGACGCGGCGGCGTCCGCGATACCGGCCACGGGGACGGCGTCAGAGAGCACCGGGGCATAGCCTGGGCTCTCGCGCACCTGGAGGGGTAGGTGGGAGGAGCTGGGGAGGACGGAGCTCGCCGAAGCAAAGTTCGTGGCGGCGGCCGGAGCTCGGCTTCGAGCGGAAACGGGCTGCGGGGCACGGGGAGGCCACCTGAGGGGCTCGGCGGCACCCTCGTGGCACCGGGAGCACGATGGGGTGCTTGGTTTGGGCAGAGGCGGGCCGAGACGACGACGGCGACATGGACGGCGGCGAGAAGCTTCGGCCGTGGTGGGGAGGAGGGCTACGGCGAGCGGGCAGCTAAATGGAGAGAGGGGAACGGTGGCGGAGCTCACCGCGGTTGCAGCGGGCGTCGAAGCGGGCTCGGGGACGTCCTGCGTGCGGCGAATCGACGGCGGTGGTGGTCGGAGCCCGAGGTGGAAGACGACGGCGACGACGACTCCACAGGGCGTCCGGCGTCTTGTGGCTTGATGGAGAGCTTCAGGGCGAGGAGGCGGAGCTCCTGCGCGTGTCGGAGAGGCGAGGGGGAGGCTGTGGCGGCGGCTATGGCGAATGGCGGCGACTGGCGCGTTCGGACACGAGAGAGAGAGAGAGCGAGGGAGAGGAGAGGAAGAATCGGGGGAGAGTGAGAGGGTACGGGGGGGGGGGGGGGGCGGGGCGACGTCCGGGCGTTCCAGGGCGACGAGGAGGGCGCCAGGCAAGCAGGGAGGCTGGTGGCGTGGCGCGGTGGCGCGCGCGCGCGCCGGGCACGCTCCCCTCCCTCTGTTGAGGACGAAGACGACAGAGGAGGAGGCGGGCTGGGCCGCCTGCTGGCTGGGCCGGCCTGCTGCTGCTGGGCTGCACAGGGAGGAGGCCCAGGTAAGTCTCCCTCTTTTATTTTCTTTTCTAATTTTTCTGACATTTGTTTTGATTTAGTAATAACACTAAATCAATTTATTTCCTTATGCCCATTTTTATAGAAGCTAGTGGTATTATTCCAGAGCTCCTTTATAATTGGCATAATTTTTGGACATATATTAATATATATAACTAATATATTTCCAATGCACATATCTATGCATTAATTCCAAATGCCCAAAATAAATACCTATGAGCTCTTAAAAATATTGGTTTGATTTTTATCTCTGTCCAATATTTTCAGAGAGCAACATGAGCATTTTCTTGGACCCTTTTGGAGAAACTTTTATTTGGGTCATTTTCAAAAATGATTCTGAGGGTTCCACCAATCCTCATTTCAAATTTAAATGAAAATTAAACATGATGCACAAATGACTAGCTAGTCTAGGTCATACCAGACTAGGGATGTGACAGTAATTGATCTTCCTGATTTGCTCAAAACTGATAAAATGAAGATCTTCCTCCCTTTATATGCATAATACCTGTAGCCCCCAAGTCTTAAGAGGAGAACATAGTGATAACTTAAGACTTGCTCCAATAAGTGTTTCAACCTTGAAGAAATCCGGTTTGTTCATCTCAATTATATAAACTGAATACTCCATATATGTAGCCCCCAAGTGTCGGGTTGTCCTACTTGCAGCAACCTGTGACTTGTAGTAGCTTATGAAAACTTCAATCAGTGTAGCCCCCAAGGGCCGGTTCAGTAAGATAATATTGAGCTGGGACTTTATATATACTTCATTGAAAATAACATCATATGATGTAACTCCCATCATGGGGCTTGAACCCACGTCCACAAGGTTAAGAGCTTTGTGCTTCACCAACTGAGGAGTGGACCCTTCAATATAATGGATAAAAACTTGTGTACCTTGAATTGTTGACAGTAGCAATTGGTAGCCCCCAAGGGCCGGCTCATTATAATATGATGAGTCGGGTCTTCAATAAGACTAAAAATGACATGGAATTAGCCCCCAAGTGTCATGATGCATGCTTGCAATGACATGAGACTTGCATGTAATCTCGATTTGAATAACGTAGCTCCCAAGTGCCGGGTTGTAAGCCTGCAGTGACTCGGGACTATTCCTTCCATTGTAGAATAAATCATATCCTTTGATAAAATAGTAGACATTACGCTATAGCGACTTTGAAAACTCAATAATACCGGTTATTAATAACCATAAAAATCTAGCCATGTTGGCTATTCAAGATAATATAATCCGGCGAAAACCTTATTCATTCAATATTATAATGAAAATTCAGCTAAGTTTGGCTATTTGAATAATATAACCCAATGATTTATAAGCGCATAATTCCGATGGCGCAATCCAAATATATATATACTGGCGACTTATAGTCCAAAAACCAGGCCGGTTTAACAAACAACGGATAATTCCTCATCATACTGGCGACTTATAGTCAAAAGCCAGGCCGGTTTAACAAACCTGTTTCTGCATACAACAAGTTTAAAGTGTCCTGGCGGTTTACCGCCGGACGGGTCATAATGCCCAACATATAACCCGGGTTTATAACCAAGGCTGCACTTAAAAAAATGAAATATATCATACCTGTGACATTGAATCACATCGTTGGTTTGCCAACTTTTTGTAGTAAGAGTGATAACCCCAATCTTGAGTAATGATAACTCCTTTCATATTGTGCCGGTTTATGATAAAACTGTACCGGGCTGTGATAAACACCGGATTAACCATATATAATACTGGCGACTTGTAGTCAAACCAGACCGGGCTGATAGTCTCCGGATTATAACTTGATCGTGTACTCACAACTTGTAGTTGAAAGCCGAGCTAGGTTGATAAACACCAATTTACTCCATAATAGGATGGTAACTTAAAACCAAACTAGGTAGATAGCCTCGGGATTAAGATGGACCGTGTTCCGTCAATTGACAGTTTGAACCGGCTTAAAACTTTGTCGGTTTAAAAAACACAATAAAAAGAAAGAAATATCTTTCAAAGAAAAATGTGAAGCAAAGGCAATGACAAAACCGTTTGCAAAAAGAGGCTTATTTGAGCTGATCAGATGGCGTTACCATGGTCGGACAGGACCAAGCTCCTGATAGGTGTAGCTATGGTTCAAGTCAGCCAGGTCCCCAAATGAAACCGTGGCATTTATGCCGATCAAGTGGCATGGCAATGGTTCGGGTTCGACCAAGCCCCCAAGTGATTCTGTGGCCTTAGGCCGATCAAGAGGCATGACTGGTTCAGACTTGACCAAGTCCCCAAGTGATCTGGTGGCTCTCGCCCATCAAGAGGCGTGACTATGGTTCAGACATGACCACAAGTCCCCAAGTGATGTTGTGGCTTTACGCCTATCAAAAGGTGTTGCTATGGTTCGGATACGACCAAGTCCCCAAGTGATCAATAATATGATAAGCCAATAAGGCAGGATACCCATGTTTGAACCACGCATCATGGCAGCAGGTCCTCTTTGGCAATTTTTAACTTTTTGCAAGAGATAAATTCTTCTTGAACTAGGATCTTGAACTGGATATTGAGATCTTCAAAGCTTTGTGGGAAACATCTTTCCCTTAAACCGGATTTTAAACCGGAATCTTCATTTTTAGCCGGAAATTTTCTGACGGCCTTTAAACTCAAACTTGCGAGAAGTTAATTCCTTTTTGAACCGGACATTGTTAAACCGGATTTGAGCCAGATACTAAGAGCTTCAGCTTTGTGTGGGAGGCGGGATTCCCCTTAAACCGGACTATACACCAGAAGCATCATTGTGAGCCGGAATATTTCTGACGGCCTTTAAATTTTCATCAATATAACAGTAGCCACCGGGACTGGGTTTCCCTTCAACATCCTAGGGCACTTGAATTTGCTGAAACTGGCAAGACTTGCTGCGTCATATCATCGTAGCCCCTGAGTCTTAAGATGACTCAAGAAGTTGTCTTGAGATTCTTCGTACTTTGACCATATCAGAAGGTATATATCATTGATGTTGATAATGTGATGTAAATCCACAGAAGATTGAGGTGACTGTGGCGGGTTTATAAATGATCCCGTATGAGCCATGTCAGCAACTCGGCCAATGGTTCCTTCCAACTGGCTCCTTGAAGTTTACCAAACTGTAGTTGCAGCGATTTGTGCATATGTCCATTGATCCATCTAGTGCAGAGGGCGGCTGAATGATAATTTGCCTCCAATGTATTGAAAGAAAAACCGGCTACCCAAGCAGTGACTTGTTCATACTCTATAAATAGCTCAGGCAGACAGGTGCGGCCCGGTGTGTTGATGTAGACCAGGCCGCGACAGACGGACATCAAAGATGTCCGCAGCATCAGAAGCAGGCTCAGACAGATGAATCAGCCGAATATCACGGCATTGCAAGCCGGTGCAGACAGAAAAAATTGGCACCGGTGCTGCAAACCGGCACGGATGGGCGAGTCAATGTAGACCAGGTCCGTAGAGGCGGCGGCTTTGTGCACGTCCATTGAACATCGATCAACCGCGGTCCCGGCAAGTCAATGTAGACCGGCAGCAAGGGCGGCGACTTGTGCATGTCCATTCAACAGGTAATATGTCACAGACTATCACCGGGCGGAACGTTATCAGCCCGTGTTTCATATCCATGGTATAAACCATATTTGTAATGAATAATGGTCCTGTGTATAAAAAATACAAATCAAAGCAATTTGTTCTTTTGATGGAAACAATATGTGCTAGTAAAATAAGTTTAGAGAGATATCACCTGATATATTCAGATGAACGATCATCCGTATATACCGTCCTTGGATAATTTGGAAGTCCTGCTTAATCCGTCAAGGCAGTTCCAGCCTTAACTCTCCACCATTAATTTTAACATTGTATGCTCATCTTTGGTTGATTTGCACCAGATCGCCAAGAGGAATCTTCTTCTTTGGTGGCAGATTGGAGCGGCGCGAGCGAACCGGCGACGGGTTGGAGTGGTGCGGCCGCGGGTTGTTGATGGCGACCCAGAGGTGGCGAGGCGCGGCCGAACCGGCGACGGCTCACAGACCAGCAGGTTGCCGGCGGGTTGGAACGGCGCGGGCGAACCGTCGACGGGTTGGCGCAGGCACAGTCAGAACTGGCTCGGCGCTGTTGTTTGTTGAAGCGGAGGTTGGCCAGCGGCTCATGGCGTGAAGCAGCTCAGGCTGAGGTGAGCAATGGTGGCTCACGGGTCCGGCAGGTCACGACCTCGGCGTGGCTACAGCGGTGAGCTGCCGGGGCAGGCTGACTCGGAGGTGGCTAGTGGCGGTGTGTTGGAGATGCGGTGCCTCGGATAAGGCTACCGGGGCACTTAAAGCCACAGTGAGACAGAGTCAAATCGACAAGCAGGCGGCTCAAACGCACGGGCACAGCGACCGGCGGCTAGTCGGAGTTACACCAACAAGCGGGCGGCTCATCCTGCGGGTGCATAAATCGGAGGTCGGAGGTATGCCGGAAAACGGGGGCACGCCGGAGGAGCAACGCCACGGAGGGGCACAGCAGCATCAGCTTGGCGGAGTAAAAACGGCGGCTTGGAAGATAGGCGCAACGGCCGGCGGCACGGTGAGCCACGGCGGCGACTGGACGATTCGAGGGCGGCTTCGGAGGCCCTAGCAAGCCGTGGCCAAATGTTCCTCCCAGTCACGGAGGTTTGACCAGTCCGGTTCTTCTCCGGCAGATCGGGGTGTGGACGGTGATGCTGCCCTCCCAGACAGTAGTGGCTCGGAGCGGACGGTGAGTCCGGTTCAGGCGTACTGGGTTGACAAAGCGGCGGCTCAACGTGGGAGGCGAAGCATGCCCTGCAGACGGTAAAGGCGAGTCCGGGGCGGCTCAGCGCGGCTGTGCTCCAATGGTAGGTGGAGCGAAGAGGCCTGCAGCGACTCGGAACAGAGACCGAGGCGGAGACTTGCGGCCGCCCAGTCCGTTGCGAGCGACAGGGCGAGGCCGTGAAGTTAAGGTCGATTCCCATTGTCTGACTTCTCTAATCCCTGGTGTTTTGTATTTTGGTCAAAACACATCTAGTACCATGATGGATTGTTTGCCCGTATGAGAGCTTTCGTCTTCTTGGTAGTATATATTTTCATCACGTGGCAGAGTACTAATTGAAGTAGTACGATTCCCATTGTTTTGAGAACACCGCAGTTGGTCCAATTCCTTCGTGCATGTGCCTCTTGATTGGTCTCGGCGACTTGCAGCAGTAAACAAATCACAACCCAAACCCTAATTTCTCTTGAACCTTGAATCTCACAAAGTATAAATATGGGTTGATGAACTTGACGCTGATGTAAATCCTTCCAAACCGGTTTTTCTTCATCCGGACAATTGTGCACTTCTCGACTTTTGAAAGAGATCCCTCCAAGAACTCAACACCATCATACGCAGGCCCCACGGTGGACGCCAACTGTCGTGGAATTGTCACGGCAGATGTCCTTAGTGTCAGGACTTAGTCGCGAGGCCAACGCATCTATGTGGTAGCTTGAGAGGGGTTGAGCGGGAACGAGAGACGCGATGTTTTACCCAGGTTCGGCCCCTCACGGTGGAGATAAAATCCTACATCCTACTTCATGATATTGATGATGATGACCACGGTTACAAGAGTGCTCTATCGCGAGAGCTATTGTCTAAACCTAACTTGTCCAACTTGTGGAACTTGTGAATCTTGTTCCCTTTTGGGGAGCCCTACCCCTCCTTATATATGTTGGAGGGGCGGGTTACATGTAGAGTCCTATTAGGATTAGGACTAGTCTATCTCTAATACAAACCGGATAAAAGTCCAGGTCTTAGCTCCTTGTAAGATAATATTCCTCCTTCCTTTCCTCTTAAACCGGCCCACCATTAAACATGAACCGGCCTTCTGGGTCTTGGGCCTTGTCATCTGTCTGTCCCGCACGCCGGATCACCAGTGAGTCATAATGATGAGGTGGGTTGCTTGTAAACCGCCAGATCAAGGCGGGTCGCCAGTAACTCGTCAAGTGTCAGCGGGGTCTTCAAATAATCCGCCAAGTCCTGGCCGGATTAACTTCCGGCCGGTTTACGCCGCGGGGTATATCGCCGACAGTGTGGGTGAGTAGAGGGATGGCCTAGCCAGCGGTGGGAGTAGTAGGGGACGGTGAGGCCTCCGTGGCATCACAGCCGGTCACGGGAGGCAGGAGCACGCGGCATGACCGGCGCTGGTTTGGGCGGCTGGAGCAAGAAGACCAGAGGTTGAAGAAGCACTACGTCCGCTGGATGAACATCGTATGGTAACAGAAGCTAGAATCGTTCATATTGACTAAGTTGACAAAGCCATCCGTCCCCATCAACTTGGTAGGCCCACAAGTCAGCCTCCCACTATGCTGAGTTCAAGCTGGTAGGGGGAATATTCATTTTTTTGTGCGTAATAAGGAGGCACTTCCTTGCGTGCGAATATAGCTGGTGGGTCCGACATGTCAGCGGGGGGCACATTATTTTCATGAAATACAGAGGCCCTTCTGGTGGGTCCCAGATGTCAGGTGGAGGAATCATTATTTCGCGCGTAATAAGGAGGCATTTCCTTGTGTGCGGCCATGGACCCAGCTGTCAGCCTCTCCACGCGCAGTCTACTTCCCATGGTGTCTTTCGTTGACCACGTTGACCACGCCACGCCGAGCGCATCCAAGGTGGTGGACGACGGCGAGGCCCCAGACAGCAACGAGCGGAGATGGGAAGACGCGGGAGTAGAGTCGCAGACGGAGAGGTGTACAAGGGTTAATTTGTTCTAGTGCGGTGTGGTTCGGCAGTCGGTGGAGAAGAACAAGAGGTGTGGAGGGGTGGAGGGATGGCCTGGCTAACGGTGGAGTAGCACTTCATAGAGAAGATTGCTAAGCAGAGCTGCTAGCAGCAGGAGGCGGGAGGTGGTCTTGGCGGCGCTGGAGGAAGAAGACGAGAGATTGAAGATGGATGCTTGTTGTTGGATGTAAATCCAACGGCTAACATGTCAGAATCATTTGTTGACTAAATTGACAACGACTTGCATTGGCTTCGACCTATTGGCCCACATTTCAGCCTCCAAAAATGTGGCACGTTCAACCCATTTTTTCAGAATTTACAGTCTTTTTTTTGCCCGGTAGAATTTACAGTCAATTTGATCTTTTTTTTGAATTACAGCCATTAGCTGGGCTGGGTGAACAAATAATGTAGCGTCCTTGCGGCCCATTTATTTTATTTCCTAAAAAATTACAGGCCATTTGCACTTTCTCGAAATACACGATTTTGTTGGGCTGATTCTAAATATAACATTGGGTTGGGCCAGCAATGTTATCAAAAAATAAAAAGGGCTGAGCATTTTGTTATAAATATATTTAAATAATAAGTGGTATTATAAAATTCGTCCTTAAATCTAACCAAGCTTTTGTACACAATCACTAGGATTTTTGTGCCAAAGCAATCCAGGATTTTATTTGTTAAGAAATTATTTTTATAAGTTAATAAGATGTGGGATATTGTTTTCTTACATATGTAAGTATCTGTTAAATATATGATGACAATAAAAATAATATATAATAACATATAAAATAATTTAAATATATATAATATAGTTAGAAGGGAAACATAAGTTGGACCTGGTGTTCCTATTCTTATATAGAAAAATAGAACAAACCTCAGTGTTTTCTTCAAAAAAAACATAAATTGGGCTGCCAAAAATTAAACCTCGGATGGGAGGTCCATAGGCCGGTCGATACATGACGGCCCTAAGAAAATACAAACAGGGGCATGGACCTCCCATCCGAGGTCATGGGCTGCACATGTTAAAAATGAAAGCCTAGACGGGGCAGCCCAGAACCACATCCAACACTTGCCAAAACTTCGTCCATCTTTTTCTCTGTGTTTCGCACACTCGACATTGTGTGGGCATTTTGACTGTCCATCATATGAAGATGTGCTATGCATGAATGTTGATCAGCATGATGTTAACTGGCTGGTAGTTCCATTTTCGACCATGAATAAAAGTTCCAACATGATGTTAACCCTGTTTGAAAAGGCCGTGTTAATATAAATGCTTGCCTCTAAAAGTTGCAGTTTCTTATCTGAAACTGAACTTGCAGTTTCTTATCTGAAACTAAAACTTGCAGTTTCTTCTCTGAGAATCACATTGTCTGCACTTTTATACTCCTATGAAACTACATTTTTAAGTGCCAAAAATAGATCTCTAGAATTCATAAAATACTTCATATGCTCAATACTGCAAATATGAAATTCAAAAGACATCCATATCTGAAAGTACTCTCAAAATACACAACACAATTCACAATTCACAACCTGCAAATACTGACAACCCTAAGCTCCTCCTAACAATTCACAACCTGCCCGACTATTGGGCTGGGGGGCAGCCCCCTCCTATTCCTCGGTGGCAGACAACCGCCCCATGAGACGATGTGAACAGCGAGGGAGATGATGGCGGGGAAGCGTCATCGGGCCAACTGCTTTTCTCCTCTTGTAGTTGGGTTCGGTCGACGAAGACTCCACCTGCTCGCTTTGGCAGGACACCCTCACAAATGGCACCCTATAGATGCTCGATCCTTCAATCTCTGGTGGATGCTCCATCTGGGATCGATGCTCCCACCACCGCTCCCTCGCGATCGGATTCGGTGAATCTGTTTGCTCCATGGCCCAGAGGAGCAGCTCTATGTACTCCGGCGCGACTCCCTGCGGGAGTATCTCCGCCTTTTCGCTCTGTTGCAGATATTTGGCCACGGATGTCGCCTTCGCCGCTAGTTGGTCCTTGTTGTCAAACCAAGACTGTATCACCAACATCCTAGCTAGCTTCACAGGGTCGCCGTCTGCGATCCTCACGTATCGGTTGTACTCCTCCATTGATATACTTCTCCACAGCACCTTCACTCGCCGGTGGTGGTTTTTGAATGGAAGAGGAGAGGAGCAGCGCTAGTTTTGTATTAGAACGGGAGAGGAGCGACGCTGGTTTTGGACTGGAACAGGAGAGGAGGGGCGGTGGTTTTGAAATGGAAGAGGAGAGGAGCGGTGGTGGTTTAAGAGGAGAAGAGCGGAAGAGCGGCGCTGGTCTTGGAAGTATTTTTTTGTTGTTTTGCGTATTTTGGGTCAAAGTTTGACCACGTACTATATTTAACAAGCAAAATGTGAATGCATGTCACCAAAAATTGTATCGTTTGGTTCGTATCTGAATGTACTTTCAAATTATATTATTTTTGCAACGTATAACATATATTTTATGTGCAAAAATCATGGTCAATTATGACCCAGAATAAAAGGGAGACTAGTTAATGTGGGGTCGCTTTCTTAATTGAAGGGTAAATTGATTTTGATTTTGATCCAGTCATAGCGCGTCGGCCCTCTCGTCCAATCCTAAATCGCTATCGCACGCTCCTCTCCCTCTTCTCCATTGCAAAATCACCTCCTCTCCTCTCCATCATCTCCATTCCAAAACCACCGTCTCGCCTCTCCCTCTTCTGATCTTCTCCATTGCAAAACCACCTCCTCTCCTCTCCATCATCTACATTCGAAAACCACCGTCTTGCCTCTCCCTCTTCTGATCTTCTCCATTGCAAAACCACCTCCTCATGCACGTGGCCCGCAGGCGCAGTTGTCGTCATTTTGATCTGAAGCACCGGATTATAACATATAACACGAAAAAATGCCACATGACAAGAAATCATAACCTCACTGCCCAAAGGAGACAACATGAATCCCGACGGACAAACTAGACGAGGAACAAAGCTCAAATTAAAGATAAACTTGTAGAAAAGGGGTCCGTCGATAGATTTCCTCATTAACATAGCCGGCTTGACCTAGATGGCAACCGAGTAGTCACTGTTCGTGCATGTGCCCCCAATGACTAGCCCAACTCAGTTGTCACTGTTTAACCCTCGCAGTGATCCGAAGCTCATGACACCTAATTTTGCGAGATGACAAGAAACCTTTTTTAAGATTTCTCACCACAACTACAGCCATGTACAACACAGCCTGCACAATATGTAGACGATAGCCAATCCAGGCGTGTCTGCTGGAGTCTGGTCACATGCATGGATGAGCTGATCTTCCATGTCTTACAGGGATCGTCCAGGCACCAACGTAGTACAACACTTCTCTAGTACTATCGCTCTTCTCCCTCTTCTATTAAGTCACCCGACTTGCAGGGCCGGGGAGTGTGCCTATGGTCAGTTCTCAATTGCCGTCCCACATGTGTGTGCAAACGCAATATGATGCGCGTTCCATTCGGAGAACAGCGTGCCAGACCGACCGACCGTCTGGGGTGCGACGCGAATGCGACGGGCGTGTTGTATACTCCGTACAAGTGTACCGCTGTTTTCTAGATGCTTTGCTCCATGGCGCGGGCGCAATCCATGGATACAAAATTAGTACACTGTATACCATTTAAAAGTCGAGGGCAGGGCTTTTCCTGCGCGGTAGGCAGCGGGGCAGTTCCGCCTAGTCGGTTCGACAGAGACGCGAGAAGACGAGGGAGTAGGCTACTGCAAACGTAGGGTTGTGTGATTTGATAGCGAGTTACTGCTGGACAGGTGGGGCCCCGTGATTTGACTTGTCATTATCATTTTAACTACGGCGCTACAACCGGCGTGAGTCTCCCGATTCCTGACCACTTCCATTATGAAGAAAGAGATAGAGAGGAGTAAAAAAATACACTTATAGCCAACCTTGTTGTAGTATGAGTGACTAAGTGATGACTATGTATAACATGCCAACATCAAATAGCCTAACGCACCGTGTTAAATCTCCAAGGGCGCGACCGCGCGAGCGACGCAACGGTCGTGGTAAGCGCGACCATGATACGGGCTGCTGGCAGCCCTTGGATCTGAGATCAAACGGTCGCATGCTAAGTTGCTGAAAATTTGCAGAATAACCCTCCAGGATAGGATATTCACCCATAGGTCTAGAATCACGCCATGCAACCGTTCTATCTCGGAAGCCCGTATCATGGGAGAATGGAAAGCCACTACCCTGCCGTTTGCACACTGGCAGTTCGCTCCTACTCGTCCCCTCACGTCCTTCAATACTACGGCGGTTCGCTCCTACACTACAAAAAAATACACTTCCGTTTTGATACGTGTTTGTCACAATAGGTCGCTTTTTTTGTCATGCATGTATATCCATGACAAATTTATGACAGAATCAAGATAGTCATACATGTGCTGTCGTAGAAGTGTTCCACGACATTACCAAAATTATCATCACGGAAGTGTCCACTTCCATGACGATAAATCACGCGTCACAGAAGTGCTTTCGTCAAGGGTGACCGACATGTGGCATCCACCGTAACGGAACGCCGTTAAGCTGCCGGGTCAGGTTTTGGATCCGATAACTCATTAATAGCCCCAACCAATGGGAAATTTCCACGTGTAAAATTCTAATTGGCCGGACGAAACACGTGTCAGCTTGTCAGTGGGTCAGATAGGCGCCTATGATACGTCGACACGTGGCACGACCCAACAGAGGCCCATTCCTGTGAAAAGGCCGGCCCGTTTGACTTGGTCAAAAGCTGGCGGGCCGGCCCATGGAAAGCCTGTTAACGGCCTGTTCGAATATAGCCCATTTATAGCCCGCTAACCCAAGGCCCGTTACGCCCTATCCGAATTAGGCCCAGTAGCATCATCTGGGTCATCCAATATGATTTCAGCCCGTTTTCACTTCTGGCCCATGTATGGCCCATGACGTCTTTCGGCCCATATGAGGCCCTATGTAACTCCTGGCCTACTAACGGCCCATGGTGAAACTGGCCCGTAATGAACAGTGTATCACTTTACACCCATTAACGGCCCGTGGTGAAACTGGCCCGTAATGAACAGTGTATCACTTTATACCCATTAACGGCCTGTTATTCGATTGGGCTGTTTCCAGCCCATGTTATCTTTCGGCCTTCTCAGAGCCCATTTATTCTTGGGCTCATTTCCAGCTTTCGTTTACTTACGGCCCGTTACTGTCATTTTCTGCTTGTGGGCCAAATTCAGCCCATGGTTACAGTCAGCCCGTTTGTGGTTTGTTAATACGTTGGGCCGATTTCAGCGTCATCAAATATGGCCTATTAATGATGGCCCGTTATGGTCGGCCCATGAATGGACGATTCCAACTCTAGCCCGTTTACGGCCATAATGCGGTCTATTTGGCCCATGTTTGGCCAATCGATTATACGGCCCGTATAAGGACAATTGATAATACGGCCCGCAGAAGGCCCATTGTTTCTACGGCCCATAGAAGGCCCATTGTTTCTACGGCCCGTAGAAGGCCCACTGTTTCTATGGCCAGTAGGAGGCCCAGTGTAACTACAGTAAATATTAGCCCATGGTTATTGTGGCCTATTTTTTAAAAATAGGTTATTGCAGCCACTAGCTAACTGCAGAAAAAGAACTGCAATGACTACAAGCAAACAAATAAACAAGACAACAAGGAAATAAATACGCAAGCAACTAATGCTAGGCTATTACGGCTATTACACATATTACATCCACTGGGCATCAAAGTTCGCCACCAGTGCAAATATAGGGAACAAAGCAGCATATCATATACACTGGTTGTCAAAGTTGGCGACTAGTGCAAATAAACGCCGCAGCAAAACAAATCGAGAACTGAATCCACTTCAGAAGATCTCAAGAAACAATATCCTAGGTACCCATAATGCTGGCAAGATGCTTAGCAAGCTTATTAACTTTCTCTTGTTTGGCGCTTAAATCCTCCAGCACTTGCTGTTGCACCAGAAAATATGCATCTGAATTCTGCAGGGACTTCCTTAGTCCTTCAGCTTCCTGTCGCAGCACATCTGATCGATGTCTTTCAACTTGAAGTTGAGACTCAAGAAGACGAACTAATTCAGGCAGTGAGTTCGAAGAGCTTGTGCCAGAAGTAGTGGCCAGTAACTTGAACACTACATCAAGATAGGACTTTTGGGTTCCCTCACTGTCGTCAAGATAGTTTTTATCAGCTTTCTTGGAGACCAACAGGGATGTCTCACTATCTTGAACCTTATCTGCATTACTTCCTTTACCATTGGATAACGCGGTACAGTTCTCCAATATTTTGTCTGCATTCTAAAAGAGAAACAAGCAGACACATCACATGTTTACCATGTTGTATATGAAACTCATTTTGGTAAATGAGTTCAGTAGTAAAGTGGACAGGATAACAGCATGAAACAAACATATATCTATGTACCATGGTCACTTTATGGTCTATATCATTCTAGTTTTTGTTGCCAAATCAAGATAGAGACACAGTTCAAATAATATTTGTTCAAGACAAAGCAGAATAGACAGAATATAAGTGTGGATAAACATAGAGCAATAACAACACTTGTAATGTGCATGACATGAGAACATAACTGTTTATTCAATTGAAACTGAAATCAACATAGAGCAGGTTACAATAGCAAACCAGTTAAAGAAAAAAGTTTAAAACATACCTCTTGCGCCATTGGAGTTTCAATTCCATCCTTCAAATTTGCAAATAGTTGGTATGAGTAAATACAGTCATGCAAGAGCAAAGGAGTATGAACCATAGCGACAGAACCTGACCTGAGAACAAATCTTCTTCTCCTTTAAGCGTTGAGATGGGATTCGGAGTGGTGGTCCTCGTGCTTTGGGCACTGCAGTTCCCTTACTAACTGCTCGTGTTTGGGTGCTCTATGGTGGAGACGGTGATGTGTCAACTGGAACTAGGTTACTATCTGCCGGGGTTGCGGTTAGAAGGGGTGCAGCTGGTTCTCTGTCCAACTGGGTCGGGGTACAATCTGCGAGAGTCTGGGTTATGTGCGGTGGATCTGGTCCTTGGGGAAGTACAACCGTGGTTCTATCTACATCAACTGGTAGCACTATCTTTTCTGAAGACCGTGTTGTTACTCCCTTAGATACTGCCATCACGCTCTCCAATTCAAATGGCTGATAAACAAGAAAAGTAATTGAAAGTATAGACATAGATAGGTGCAATGGATAGTGGGGAATAAAAGAGGGCATGAAATAATTCATATTTATGTTGTCTAACCAAACAGGATAGCATGACACAATTTCACATATATGATGGCTAACTAAACAGGATAGCATGACACAATTTCACTTTATGATGGCTAACTAAAAAAGATGGAAAGACATAGTTCAAAGTATGAGACTATGTAAACAGGATGACATGACATAACTATATAATGTGTTTATTAAATAGGTTGGCATGCCATAATTCACGTACATTCACGGATAGAATGCCATAATTCAAAATATGATGATTGTAACACTAAACAGGATGAGATGATATAACTATATGATGTCTTTATTAAATGGGTTGCCATGCCATAACTCAGATAGATGATGTGTATGTACTATGTAAACATGATGTCATGATATAATTCAAATATATGATTTATATAGTAAGCAAGTAAGGAGATGGCAATCCATATATGATGTAAAAACTAAGCAATGCAAGACAACATGCATGACATGGGTAATATAACCCTGCCAAGTTTGAGCATAGACCTCAGGGGGAAAATAGGACTGGTCATCAGTCTCTGAATCCTCCTCTGAGGAGCTCTCTGTAACCAGCAAGATGTCTGCTTCAGCAGGTAGCATTGTCTGCTCTGAATACCTTGTTTTCACTCCAGATACTTCCATCACCGCTTCAAATGGCTGATGCACAGGAAGAGTAGTTGAATATACAAATGTTGTCGACAAATGGAACACGTAATACAAAAAGATGATAGCATGATATAATTCACATACATGATGATTGGCTAAACAGCATGGCATTGCATAATTCACATATATAATGCCTTTGCAACAAGATAGCATTGTATAATTCACATATATAATGTCTTGCAACAAGATGGCAATGCATAATTCACATATATGGTAATTAGACACTGAACAGGTGGCATTCACACAAAGCATGTCTAAACTAATCAAATGACATAGCAATGTGAGACACCATACGCATGATATGAGCAACATAACTCTGCCAAGTTAGAGCATACACCTCGGGGGGGGGAATAGGACTGGTCATCTGTCTCTGAGTCCTCCTCTGAGGAGCTATCCGTAACAAGTGAGATATGTGCTTCATCAGATAGCATAGTCTGCTCTGAAGACCTTGTTTTCACTCCAGAATTTGCCATCACCGTGTCAAATGGCTGATGCATACGAAGAGCAGTTGAATGTAATAACATTTTTGAAAAATGTAATATGTAACCAAAAAAAGATGGCCTGATATAATTTACATATAAGATGACTGGCTAAGCAGGATGGCATTGCAAAATTCACATATATGATGCCTGGCTAAACAAGATGGCGTTGCATAATTCACATAAATGCTGAATAAACTAAACAGATGGCATTCGCACAAAGGATGTCTAAACTAAGTAGATGACATATTTGATGTATAAAGTAAGCAATGCAAGACACCATATGCATGATATAACAACATCAGCATCACAAGTTAGAGCGAAGACCTCATGGGGTAAATAGGCGTTGTCTTCTCCTTCTGAATCCCCCTCAGAACAGATATCTTCCTCTCGATTACAATCCGAAATGCATGGAGGGGGGCTTGCCTTTGCACCTGCCATGGAGCGACGTCTGCATGAAATTTTATTGCCACACAAGGCTCGTCTCTTTTGCTCTACATGTTCAGTTCCATTGTTTACAATAACGGTCATGCATAGGAATAAAACATAGTGAGATTATGTAAGGAGTGCATGCAAAAATCCAGAGTGATGGTAGCAACCTGTGGATAGACCCAAAACCAATAATAGCAGGCAGATAATGGCTTCAGTTAAAAAATACGGATAATGGCTTCTTTACTGTTTGTTTCCCACCCAACATGAAACTCATAGTAGACACTGGAGATTAACCAGATAGTAGATAGATACTATTGATAGCGGCCACAATATGTACCCCACAACCATTTAAAAACTCAAGTTTGACCATTAGTTTGGAGCTGACTCAGAGTCTAATTGGTGAACAGGACGATAAAGTAGCATGTAATATTAAGCGATGCATAACGTAAGCAGACACGAAAGAGTGAGACCTCTCTTGCGGACCCGTGTAGTCCTCGAGGTCATCTGCTCGGTTGATGATGGTAGTGCAGTTTTCATGGCTTCCAGTGGCGGGGAAGAAGATCTGAGGCGGCGAAAGACAGTCTGGAGGCCGGATCCCTGCTGTGCTGGACCCTTTTGTCATTGGAGCAGCTGAGCTGGGGTGGACGATGGCGCAGCAGGAGCGGGACAAACCACGCAAGGTTTTCTTTGACAACTATCTGTAAGAGAAGTAATTCTGTAAGGGCTCGTTTGAATTGGAGGATTCCAACAATGCAGGGCTAGGAAATAGACAGGAATAGGATAGGAATGCACGTGCAAAACAGAGAATTTAAAAACACAGGATTTCTGCCAATCTGGGTGTTTGATTCACAACAATTGGAAGATCACAGGATGCAAAAAGCATGGTGACATTAAGTCAAACCACAAGAAAATGTACGGTTATAATGCTATTATGCTACTATCTCTTAGTCTTGTGCTTCATGAATAGGGATTTGAAAAGGAGGACAAGTGAAAATTAAAATTCCTACGTTTTTTCTTTCAAGGAGACACTAAAGGAACAAATCTGTGTGCTCAGTGGACAATATATATAACATGTAGAGTAAAAAAGAGATGCAACAAGTGTAGAACCTCTTTGGCGAAGCCATGTCGATCTCAGCGTGATTGGGTTGGCCGGTGAGGATGCTCCAGCTGACTTGGCAGTCGGAGGAGGGGAAGAAGATCTTAGGCGTCTGGAGATGGAGCCCGAGGTACTGCTCCGCTGTGATGGAGGGTTTCGTCGTTGGAGCAGCTCCGATGAGTTGTACGACGCCGAGGCTGAAGCAGGACAAGAGAGACAACGAACAACGTTAACCTGAGTGGAATTCTAATAGCATATTCACTTAACCACAAAGTGCTAGATGTAAAATACATCAGCCGCTTATCTCTGAACTTAACTGTCGAAACTGAACTTAACTGTTGAAACTGAACTTAACTGTCAAAACTGAATTTTGATGTCGAAACTGAACGCACTAGCAACGTGAGGCTAGACGTCGGTCGACTGACTTTTTCATCTCTGGTCAGTCAATTTTGCAGCTGTTGGATACGAAATCAAGAGCCTGCAGTTCATCTTCAACCTCCACCCCCCTGAGCCGGCCAAACAGCAGCCCCCCGCCGCCAGCGGCCGGCGGTGCGCCGCCCCACCCGCCCCGAAAACACTCCCCACCGCCAGTCCGCCGCTGTACCGGCCATCCCTCTAGGCCACCCAGTGCCGAGCTTTTTCTCCGGTGATCCCCACGCCACCGCCCCACCAACGCCCAGCCACCGCCGACGACTACCGCCCCCATCCTGAACCCTAAGATAGATAGTGGGGTATCTCTTCGGCGAGCCCCCCTCCCCGCTGCGGCTGGTTCTTCCTTCACCCCGGCGAGCCCCCCCACCACCTAAAAATCGACTGACCCAAAAGTCGATTCAGTCGACTGAAGTGTAGCTAAATCGGAGCAGCATCGCAAGAAAGAGCAAGAGCGATAGAAGCAGCGCGAGCAAGAGCAATAGCAAGATCAGACCAGGCAGGGGACCGGGAGCAAGAGCAGAGCAGCAGCTCGAGCGAGAGCTAAAGCAGCAGCAGGTCCTACTGATGTGGACGTCGCAGCCGAGGGAGCGACGCCATGGAGGAAGTGGCCGGCGAAGCCGCCTTGGATGGAGCCGCGCCGTGTCGGCTTGGGACCGAGCGCTGGCAGCACCGTGAGATCGAATCAAGAAGAAAATGCGGCGATTTGTTTACAACCTCTTTGGTGGCACCGATTAGGCTGCAACTTCATCCGAGGAAACGGTGATGATGATGCTCTTCCGGTGGTGCAAGTGAAGACGGCGGTGTGGGAATGGAGGTGGCGGGAAAGACGAGGGGAATGTCGGGGAAGCTCCTTGGAGGTGGAGGACGGGGTGGCTGAACCGGCGGGACGATGAGATCGACGACGGATCCTCATCCAGTACGGTGGATGAGGGACGTCGAGGTGTTGCTGTGGACGACATCATCGGGGAAGAGGCTCCAGCTGGGTGGCAGACGGAGCAGGGTGTGGGGTTTCGTCGCGGGTTTTCGTGGCCTTGGTGTACAAATGGGTGGGCGGATGGGATGGCAGTGGGGAACCATGGCTTAGAGACGCGCTTGTCCGAAATGTGGGGTAAGTTACGAAAGTACCCCCACTGATTTGAGGCGGTTCTTTCGGTTCAGGGGTACCACGGGAATTTCGCGTGTCTAGATTTCACAGGAGGTGGGAGTTTTCGCGCGCGTTGTAATTTCGGAATAGCAAGGCGCGGGTTGAGATGGAGGGAGTTGTCAGAGCACAATGAGACAAAGATATATCTTAAATATTTCGGGCTAATAAGGCACGGGTTGAAATTTCCGGACAAGCCTAACGTGTACTGTCCCAAATCAATGCGCCCTACAAATGTCATTCAAAACATTGAATTCATGTTATGTTCAATTAAAATATTTCACTACGTGTATAATGCATGCAACCTACTACTCAAATGAACGTTTTAGTGCATTACAAACGTATATACTACCGCTTCAATATGAACTAAATTTGAATTCGTTTCTCTATTTGAATAAGATCTACAGTAATGATTGTTGTGAAGTCAAAGCATTTGAATTCGTTTCTATGTTTTAGTAAGATCTACAATCATCATTATTTTCAAGTTAAACCATCGTTTGTGTATTATCTTCACAGCACACCACATGATTAGTCTCGAGTTACATATGAACTATGTGTACTCCTATATGAACTCCAACTAGATTTTTTGAATCCACTTTATTTTGATTTCAAATCATATTACATTTCTAGCTCTAGCTAGATCTTCATAATCTAAACCATGTCTCATATGTATAATGTGTTTATCACATTATGTATGGTGCCCCGCCCCCTACGCCTACAAGTATTTAGATGTGAGTTGCAAACACCACACATTACCACAAATTCAAATAAAATGTGTGAATGTCCGATATATAGTATTGTTTAGATTGTTTGATATTTAGTTGTAAGCTGCGAACACCACACATTATCACAAATTCAAATAAAATGTGAGATTGTTTGATGTATAGTATGGTTTAGATTGTTCGGCATTTAGCTATGAGTTGCAAACGCCATGCATTATCACATTATGGTATAACATGTGCACAACACGTGTATCACCGCTATATTCATGCATGCAATGTTTAAAACACTATGATCTCCTATTCAAATATATGAATCCTCTTTCACACCAAATTATGATCTTTGTTAGTCTCTTACACCCACACAATCCTCTAACCTTTGTAGCTACCACTAACTTTCTCGCGTGCATGCACATGCCCTCCTCGCCCTCCCCCTCCCTCGGCATTCTATCCACCTGGCACATTCATTTTTTTTCTTTAGGTCGTTCTCCCAGAGTCTCCACAACTCCTTTCCGACGCACACCGATCGATAAACCTCTCTAGCGGTGCCTGCCTACAACATACAAACACACCTTCAATCTCCTCCTTTATGTGTCCTTGCCTTGTGTCTCTCATACGGTCAGACACACGTGTAAACTCTCGCTCCTCTTTTCATCGCTCTCACAACTGCACACTCCTCCCCCTATCTAGCTAGTAGTTGGGCCTCTCGCACCACCTCCTAGCTCCATTCTCTCTGTCTATCCGTCTCCCTCCCTCTTCCTCCCTCTCTCCCTCCCCTCTCTCTCTCTCTCTCTCTCTCTCTCTTTCTCCCATCATATTTCCTGTCCTTCAGTTATGTATGGATGTTGACCTATCTCCCTCAAGAGCCGTGTCGATAAACTGCCGGATCCTTCTCCGGCCATGGACTCCGAACCGCCCGCGCTCGTTCCTATCGAATCCGATTGGGCACCGATCATGGAGTTTACCTCCACACATATTTTTCCACACTCGCCCTTTGGCTACATACCGAACTCATTAAGGTCTCTCTCCTTGTCAAGAGGATCCTGGCCGAACTATGTCTGGCAAGACTGGGATACGGACGATGAAGAAATTCGCGACCCACCCACCACCCACTTAGTAGCCACTGTCGATGACTTAACCGACATGCTCGACTTCGACTCCGAAGACATCGATGGTATGGACGACGATGCGGGAGACAAAGAGGAACCACTGCCTACGGGGCACTGGACATCCACCTCGTCATATGACATATACATGGTGGATACACCCAAAGAAGACAATGGCGATGAGATAGCGGAGGATGACCCCTCCAAGAAGCAACCCAAGTGCCGACGTCAGCGGCGCTGCTCTAAGTCCCACCAAAGAAAAAGTGGTGATACCGGCACATGAGATAATAATACTCCGGATAGTGCCGAAGACAACAACAATCCCCTCCAGCAAGATTTAGAGCAGGAGGATGGAGGAGCCAGCCCTCCTGAGAGAGCGGCAGATGGAGAAGAGGAGGATGATAATTACATGCCCTCCTCCGAAGATGAGGCAAGCCTCGGCGACGACGAATTCGCTGTGCCAGAGGCTCCCGTCGAACAAGAGCGCTTCAAATGCCGGATCATGGCCACGGCAAATAGCCTGAAGAAAAAGCAGCAGCAGCTTCAAGTTGATCAAGATCTGCTAGCTGACAGATGTACTGAAGTCCTCGCGGCCGAGGAATATAAACTCGATGGCCCCTCCAAGAGTTACCCAAAATGCAGGTTGCCACCCCGACTGGAGGAAGAAGCGTATGACGCGGCTGATCGGCCACCTCGTGGGCGCAATAGAGAGGCATTCCAGCCAAAAACTCAGCCCGCACTCCGACGCCATTCAAATAAAAGGGCATGGGGAGATACGCCAGACCTGCGAGACATATTGGAGGACAAAGCAAAGCATGCAAGATCCATCTACGGATCACGAGGGCACGCCACCATGCGAGACGATAAACGTCACGCCGGATACAGTAAAAGTAAATCCGGCCAGGCCGAACACAGCGGGCAAGACCCATTTGAGCTGCGTCACGATATAGCCCAGTACAGAGGCGCCGCACACCCTTTATGCTTCACAGACGAAGTAATGGATCATCAAATCCCAGAAGGTTTCAAACCAATAAATATTGAATCATTCGATGGCACTACTGATCCTGCGGTATCGATCGAGGATTTCCTCCTTCACATCCACATGGCCCGCGGTGATGACTTACACGCCATCAAATACCTCCCACTATAGCTCAAAGGACCAGTGCGGCATTGGCTTAACAGCTTGCCAGCAGACTCCATTAGCTGTTGGGAAGATCTAGAAGCCGCATTCCTCGACAAGTTTCAGGTTACTTATGTGCGACCACTAGACGCTGATGACTTGAGCCACATAATTCAGCAGCCAGAAGAGTCGGCCAGACAATTCTAGACTCGGTTCCTTACAAAGAAAAATCAAATCGTCGATGTCTGGATGCAGAGGCCTTAGCGGCTTTCAAACACAACATCCGAGACGAGTGGCTAGCCTGGCACCTTGGTCAGGAAAAGCCAAAATCTATGGCAGCTCTCACAACGCTCATGACCCGCTTTTGTGCGGGAGAAGACAGCTGGTTGGCTCGCAGTAATAACATATCAAAGAACCATGGTACCTCGGATACCAAGGACGGCAATAGCAGGTCACGTTGCAACAAACATAAGCACCACATTAACAGCGAAAATACCGAGGATACGGCAGTCAATGCCGGATTCAAAGGCTCTAAACCCGGTCAGCGGAAAAAGCCATTCAAACAAAGTACGCCGGGTCCGTCCAACTTGGACCGTATACTCGATCGCTCGTGTCAAATACATGGCACCCCAGACAAGCCAGCCAATCACACCAACAGGGATTGTTGGGTGTTCAAGCAGGCCGACAAGTTAATTGCCCAAAACAAGGACAAAGGGCCGGATAGCAATGACAAGGGGGAATCCCGGCAGCCACACACCGGAGGACAGAAGAGGTTTCCCCCACAAATGCGGACGGTGAACATGATATACGCAACCCACATCCCCAAGAGGGAGCGGAAGCGTGCACTCAGGACGTACATGCGTTGGAGCCAGTCGCCCCAAAGTTCAACCCTTGGTCCTCCTGTCTGATCACCTTCGATCACAGGGACCACCCCACTAGTATCCGTCATGGCAGATTCGCCGCACTGGTCCTAGACCCAATCAATTGACGGATTTCACCTCACTCGAGTCCTTATGAATGGCGGCAGCAGCCTGAACCTGCTTTATCAGGACACAGTGCGCAAAATGGGTATAGACCCCTTAAGGATCAAACCCACAAAAACGACCTTTAAAGGCGTCATTACAGGTGTAGAGGCCCATTGCACAGGCTCAATTACACTGGAAGTGGTCTTCGGATCCCCAAATAACTTCCGAAGCAAAGAGTTAATCTTCGATATAGTCCCATTCCGCAGTGGTTATCACGCGCTGCTCGGGCGAACCACATTTTCTAGATTCAATGCGGTACCGCATTATGCGTACCTCAGGCTCAAGATGCCAGGACCTCGCGGAGTTATTACAGTCAATGGATACACAGAGCGCTCTCTCCGAACAGAGGAGCACACCGTGGCCCTCGTAGCAGAAGCGCAAAGCAGCCTCTCAAGGCAATCAGCCAGTTCGGTGCTTCAAAGCCCGGACACCTTCAAGCGCGCTCGGAGCAATCGGCGAATAGACCGCCTGGCGCGATCTAAGCTCGCGTAGCAATACGGCGGACACCCCAATCCCAGCACAACGGTGAAACTCGTGCCACGCGTACATAATTACGCATTAAAAATACCATGGGCACAGGTGGGGACGGGGGCACAACTGTGGCATGCCCTAAGACGCGGCTTAAACCGCACTAGGGGCTTCCCGTTTGGTTATTTTTCTCTTTTTTCAGGACCTTAATCTCTGGAAACACTGTCCGGCAGCACTATTGCCGAACACATGATGCAGCAACCAAGGAGGCAGACAACTACGTCATACCACGGAATTCCCAGGTGGATTACAGTAACGAGCGAAATATTCGATTTAATATCGTTCCTCAGCTTGCCCTTGGAAGGGACATAATCCTACTCTTTGCTTATCGCACTATCTGTATCATTCTGCTTTAACACACCTTTTTGAATAAACAATGCTTAGCTTCAGCTTATTATTGCATTCTCTATTCATTTCTTTTTCAATACATATGTTCAGTTATGACATTTAGCACCCGTACACTTTGGTACGGTCCATACGCCAGGGGCTCAAGCACCCCACAATATGGTGTGAAAAGTCTGAACAGTTTCACAAGTGCGGCACCCCAAACTTATAGCATTATATGCATCAGCTCCGAATCATGTCTTTGGTCAAATGTTGGGTTTGCCCGGCTCCTATGTTTTGGTACCTTACGTTCCGCTCTATCGGCTAAGGTAGCGCTAGGAGAACTGCTGTGATTGTGCCCCGGTTCTGCCAGGCTTAGCACCTCAGTAGAGAAAGCTAAAACTGACTGTCATGATAAGGCGAGAGACTGGTCGCTGTTTGGCGAGATTTTCCAGTTCCTAAAGACTTATGCCGCTTAGGGCGAGGGGCCGGCCCTGTCCGGCTTAAAGGCGTGTATCGCGCCCCCGATTCGGCCTTCCTGAATACCAGGGGCTTCGCCGAAATTTAAAATTATAGAATTCTATGGCTAAGTGAGAGTGATAAAGCATTATTAGTCCGGTTGCCTTGTTCGTTGTGCTGAGCACCTCCCTCGAAGGACCCAAACATGGGAACAAGAGTGCTCAGGTTTATCCCAAACACCCTAGCACTCGTGGCATGGGGGCAGAAGCCGAGGACTAGCCATCTCTCAGATTGGATAAATGGCCAAAAAGAAGGTAATATTTTAAATTCACACAAGCGTTGCATCGCGCATATGAAACAAGTTTTCATCATACAGGATCACACGAGCAAGTTTACTCAAATATTACATCCTTTGAACATTCGTCCGCCACAAGACGGGCACCCTTCAGGACACCCTCATAATAAATTTCAGGGGTGCGATGCTCCTTGCCCTGCGGCGGCCCTTCCTTGATCAGCTTCACGGCGTCTAGCTTGACCCACTGCACCTTCACATGGGCGAAAGCCCCGCGGGCACCTTCGATGCCGACGGACCACTTGACGACCTCCAGCCGTGGGCAGGCATCTACAAGCCACCTCACCAGGCCGAAGTAGCTGTTCGGAAGGGCGTCACCAGGCCATAGTCGGACTATAAGGCCCTTGATGGCCTGTTTGGCCGCCTTGTGCAGCTCGACCAGCTGCTTTAGCTGGTCGCTCAGAGGCATCGGGTGTTCGGTCCCAGTATACTGAGACCAGAACAACTTCTCCATTGAGCTTCCCTCCTCGGCCTGGTAAAATTGTGCGGCATCCAACACGCTGCGGGGCAAATCTGCGAATGCTCCTGGAGAGCTCCGAATCTGGGTAAGTAATCGGTAATTTACTTTTACATGCTTGCTCTGCATATAGAATGCCTTACCCGCCGTTATCTTCTTCATTGCGTCGATCTCCTGGAGGGCCTTTTGGGCTTCGGCCTTGGCACTTTTTGTGCTCTAGAGGGTGCGGCAAGCTCAGACTCTCGCGTCTTTGAGTCAAGCTCCAACGCCTCGTACTTCGTCATGACAGCCTGGAGCTCTTGCTGCACCTTGCCCACCCGAGCCTCTTGTTTTTCCCGCTCGGTGCGGTCCTTGGCCTCTTTATCTTCGGCCTTGGTTAGCGCTTGCTTCAGGGTCGCCACCTCGGTCGTGGCCCCTGGCAAATATACGATGATCCTGTCATTTTGCAATCACGTCTTCTTTTATATATACATATCTATAGACAGGGTATTACTTACCCTTGTTCTCCTCGAGCTGCCTCCTAGCAAGGCCGAGCTCTTTCTTGGACCCCTCGAGGTCCTGCTTCAGTACGGGGACCTCCGCAGTCAGTGCCGCGGACGCCAGTAGCGAGGCCTACATACGCATATTGACATACTTATATTAGACTCCTGCAATATTATTTGATCCTCTGTTCGGCTTTTCTTTGTGAACACCTAACAAAGCATCAGGGGCTACTGTCTATGTGGTAATATTTTTCCTATATTTTAAAAACACTTACCTCAAAGCCTGTTAGAAGGCTGGCACAGGCTTCAGTCAATCCGCTCTTGGTGGACTGAACCTTCTGGACCACCACACTCATAATAGTACAGTGCTCCTCGTCGATGGAAGCGCTGCGAAGCGCTTCCAGCAGATTGTTCGGTGCCTCTGGATAGACAGAGGTCACCGGCACAGGTGTCTTGCCCCTCTTGGAAGGAGGCCGCCTCCCTGAGCCCGGAATCACTGGAGGTTCCGACGCGGTGTTCGGCTGAGGGCCAAACTCGGAGCTCTCAGGGGCCCCGTCCCCTCGGCTCCCGGAGTCCGGAAGGTCGCCTTGAGGCGACTCCGAGACTGTCTCCCCTTGACCCGGTGCCTCTTGAGACAGCACCTCGGCGTCGTCAGCAGGATGAGGGGAGGTGGCGGTCGGGACTGGATCGCTATCCATGTTTGACGAGCCCAGGGAGCCGTCCGATGATACATCGATACTGGCTCGTGGCGGCCTGCATAATTATGTTCGGTGGTAGGGAAAGCAGTGCGACAAAGGAATGCTATGAGTTACTCTGGTATCCGAATACTTACGATCTCCCCAGGGGCTTGGCCCTGGGCAACCACTCGTCTTCGCCTTCGTCGGTGGCGGTGGAACTGTCCGGAAGGAGAGTCCTTCCCTTCTTGGACCCTTCGGCCCCCCTAGTTGGGGCGGCCTTCCTTTTCTTATCTCCCCCAGTAGGAGGGGGAGCATCATCTTCTTCTTCCTCGTCTTCGGGGGAGGAGTGCACCGCAGAGTAATCGGACGGAGAGTCCGACGACGCCTGGCGTCGGGAACTCTTTTGGGTTCCCTTGGCCTTCTTGGTCTTCTCCGGCACCGTATAAGGAGCCGGAGTCAGCATCTTCACCAGAAGAGCATCCGCTGGGCCTTCGGGCAAAGGAGCCAGACAATCGATCTGTCCGGCCGTCTCCTGCCAATCCTGTCAAAGGTACGGGAGTTTAGATCCCGCATGGAGTCAACCTATAAAAGATAAGTATCCTGTGAAAGGTAAAGCGGCTTACTGCACTGGCTTGGCGCTTCGCGCTGAATCCTCGATCCTCAGTAATGGGAGGAGGGACCTCGGCACTTTTGAACAGCACCCTCCAGGCATCTTCGTGAGTTGTGTTGAAGAGCCTGTTCAGAGTTTGGTGCTGCACGGGGTCAAACTCCCACAAGTTGAAGTCCCATTGTTGGCACGGGAGGATCCGACGGTGGAGCATGACTTGGACTACGTTGACAAGTTTGAGCTTCTTGCTCACCATGTTTTGAATACATGTTTGGAGTCCGGTCTGCTCTCCCGAACTACCCCAGGACAGGCCCTTCTCTTTCCATGAGGTGAGCCACATGGGGATGCCAGATCGGAACTCGGGGGCCGCTGCCCATGCAGGGTCATGCGGCTCGGTGATGTAGAACCACCCCGATTGCCACCCCTTTATGGTTTCCACAAAGGAGCCCTCGAGCCATGTAATGTTGGGCATCTTTCCCACCATGGTGCCTCCGCACTCTGCCTGGCGACCGCCCACAACCTTCGGCTTGACACTGAAGGTCTTCAGCCATAAACCAAAGTGGGGCTTGATGCGGAGGAAGGCCTGGCACAAAATGATAAACGCCGAGATGTTGAGGATGAAGTTCGGGGCCAGATCGTGGAAATCCAGGCCGTAATAGAACATGATCCCCCGGACGAATGGGTGGAGAGGGAATCCCAGTCCGCGGAGGAAATGGGTGAGGAACACTACCCTCTCATGGGGCCTAGGGGTGGGGATGAGCTGCCCCTCATCTGGGAGCCGGTGCGCGATGTCGTCGGGCAGGTATCTGGCTCTCCTCAGCTTCTTGATGTCTCCATCCGTGATGGAGGAGACCATCCACCTACCTCCCGCTCCGGACATGGTTGGAGAAGGTTGAGGTGGGAAGTGCGGACTTGGGCGCTAGAGCTCGAGTGTGCGAAAACGGATGAGCAAGGGAGGAAGAAGGCGTGGATGAAAAGGTGAATCCTTATCCCTTTATATGGGCGGACGAAACTATGCGCCCCCCACTAGCCTGGTAAAACTCGCTTATCCCACAAGCGTCGTAAATGATGGCGCAGTTGGGTTACCCACGCCCGTATTGATGAGAATCCTATGATAAGGGGACACAATCTCTGCTTTAACAAGGCGTGTCAAAAAACTGCCTCGCATTATGTGCGGGGCTAGTTAAAGGAAACGATTCGAATAATCACCGAGCCGTGACGTAATGTCATGTTGCTAAAACAGGTCAGCAAATTAGATTTGTGAAAATATTATTCTCTCTACGGTGGTATGTGGAACTTATTTTGCAGGGTCGGTCACTATCCTTGTATTCAAAATCTTCCTTGGTGTATTCAGAGGAGGAACCCGCCTTGCAATGCCAAAGACAATACTGCGCCGGACTCATCGTCATTGAAGCCTGGTTCAGGGGCTACTGAGGGAGTCCTAGATTAGGGGGTGTTTGGACAGCCGGACTATATCCTTTGGCCGGACTGTTGGACTATGAAGATACAAGATTGAAGACTTCGTCTCGTGTCCGGATGGGACTCTACTTGGCGTGGAAGGCAAGCTAGGCAATACAGATATGGATATCTCCTCCTTTGTAACCGACCTTGTGTAACCCTAACCCTCTTCGGTGTCTATATAAACCGGAGGGTTTTAGTCCGTAGGACACAACAATCACAACATACAATCATACCATAGGCTAGCTTCTAGGGTTTAGCCTCTCTGATCTCGTGGTAGATCTACTCTTGTATTACCTCCATCAAGAGGGCCCGAACCTGGGTAAGACATTGTGTCACCTGCCTCCTGTTACCATCCGGCCTAGACGCACAGTTCGGGACCCCCTACTGAAGATCCGCTGGTTTTGACACCGACAACATAGCTGGGTCTCTCCTTCTCAACACATATACGAGTCGTTCTACCTCTATAGTTAGGCCTCTGCCTACCCCTCCCACCACCCCCTCCCCCCACACACACCGATACATCGAGCGCTCTAGTCATGTCTCCCTGCCACACACAAACTTGACATGTGCCCTCTAACATTCTGGTAGGCTAGTCGCCCTATATCTTTGACTTGTACACACAAACAATTTCGATGGCTCTCTTCATCGATCTCGCACCCACCCACTTGATCCTCTCTTTGACTCTATCGATAGCTATGACCCCTCCCTCTCTTCTCGTGGATTGCCCGACCCTCTATGTATGATATGGATAGGCCTCCATTTCACACACATTGCATGCAAAAATTTGTTTGAGATGTCATCGACACATATGCCCACAAATAATTCACGAAATCAACCCCCCACCCCAAAACAAAAAACACTCACGAACGCGGTTTGTATCTCTCACACACACCCCACGTAGGTGGGGGACGTGCACGAAGAGAAGAGGTGCATGCACGGCGCACGTACTCCCGTCTCTTTCCCAACCACACCCACGCGGGTACACGGTGGAGCTCATTTCTGTATGCAAAAGGCAGCCCACGTGGTAATTTGGCACGTGTACTGGTTGTCCACTTGGTGGAGGGAGGATCGTCTACCACGGGTGAACAAACAAATTGCGACTTGATGCATTATGTTAAATTGAAAAAAGAGGCAAACCATGTGGAGCCTACCTTAGAGGAAAGGATCTATACACTGGAGTACTTTTGATGTGTCCCGTCAACTCGCAGAACGAGGAGAAGCTTGCTTTGTACGTCGTCTCCCCCGCCCACGGGTGCGGTGGCTCGCAGGATGAGGTGAAGCTTGCTTACCACGCCTTACACCCGCTCCCTCGCCCACGCGCATGGTGGCTCGCAGCCCGAGGAGAAAATTTTACTACTCCCTCCGTTTACTCCTCGTCCCTACTACCTTGGTTATAGAGATTATACTATCATATTGTTTGGAATATATATGTCCTTTAGTAGATTTTAATATGAACTACTAGTACATACTCCAAACACTGATGTATATAGACATATTTTAGAGTGTAGATTCACTCATTTTGCTCCGTATGTAGCAGTCTCCCTCGCCCCTCGACCCTCGCCCACGTGGTGGACGTGCAGCAATTCATTCGGTCTCATATAGCTAGAACGATATATACTGCACTACCATTATTGCTCGACTTCCCGAAGAGGCGAAGAGCCAATCACAAGGTTAATATCTTGGAGATGCCAAGCGCAAGGTTATAGGAGAACGAGTAGTAGGTGCCGCATCATTTATAAATAAAGTTTTTTTTCTTCAGTGGCACGTACGCAATATGATAGGTTCATATGGAGAGAAAAGGAAACCGCTCCACTATATACATAGTCAGGACGGGCCAGCCTACACGGTTGCTTGCTGGGGTTGCTCTCTTCACACTCTCTCACACAAAATGACTGTGGCCACATATCTAACATCCCAGCGGATCACGTCCGCTTGGGGAAGGGGTGGATGCTTAGTGTAGATGCAGTGGCCGTCGCCGACGGCAAAAAACCACTGTCGGCACGTCCCGATTAGGGGTCCCCACCGTTCTCTCTCACAAAGCCGGTGAGGTTTCCTTCGTTCCTTGCTCACTGCCGCGACGTGGGCAGTTGCCGCCTCCCGCTGCCCTCCTCAAGGTTGAGCTACGTCCCTCAGGTACAACTCCCTTTACAGCTGGCTTGCACCACTGCTCCAGCTGCCCACATCACTCCCTGTGGATATTTCTCTACTTCTTTGCCCCGCACATACCTCTACTGGCTTCTACGTACTGTATTTGTTATGAGTTTATGTCTCATCAACTAGTCCCAGTAATCTTATTCTAATCACGCTTGTTCAATTTCTTTGCCACAGGGATGCTCATCTCGATTTTGGTGAAACTGCACAAAATGATCCGATGGTCAAAAGGTTGCAAACTTCATTTATTAGGAAGCTCGAACGTTGCCAACAAATTGAAGCCTGGTCAGGGTTCATGGTTCAAGGGCTAGGGACTACATGGATCGTTTTTTTCTTTAGCTGCCTCTGTTCCAAAATAAGTGTCAACTTTAGTAGTAGTACAACTTTGTACCAAAGTTTGCACAAAGTTGAGAAACTTATTTTGGAACGGAGGGAGTACATATTTGCTATGATCTGTCAATCATTGAGATGCAATAGCATGCATGTTAGTCTCCTTTGTATTTGATGAAATGTTGCAACGAGCAACCTTGGACGCAAGATACATCTAACAGAAGCTGGAAGCTTCATAGCATTGTACAAATTTATCTCGCTCATAAATTACAGTACGTACTATACTAGTACTTCCTCCGTTCCTAAATATAAGTCTTTGTAGAGATTTCACCATGAACCACATGCGGATCATTGAGCCTGTGTGTTTTCACTGCTCTTGCACGCCTCCACTGTAAGAATGGAGAAAATTGTAATCTAGTAGGTATACCTCCTTTCGCTGAAAGCGTGGGACATCCAGCAGTCCTACGACCTCAGTAATAAAGACCAATGAGCCGTCAAATCACATAGACCCAGTAGTAAGTTGGACGGACGAAGCAACCATCACTCTTGCGCCAGTGAGAGGTTGCGTCCGCTCTGCCCGGGAATGAATGCGGCACCGATTCTTTGGAGCGGCGCTGACCATTTTGGGCGGGAAGCGCGCGCGGGCGATGGAGGGGCTTTGGGTGGGCCAGGCTGGTCAGGAGCGGTCGTGGCAGCTGTCCGCATGTCCCTACCGGACATGCCCGGAAACGAGAGGATGCACCAACTCTTGCGGCTAAAATCGTACACTACACAACATCTCTCTATAGGAGTAGGTTGATCTGTCGCTCTCTCTAACACACACATGGTGTTAAACACGCACGCACACACATGCGCACACACGCACGCACCTTGGTCCCATTGCACCTTCTAACGTGACTTATTACACCTAGACGGAGGGAGTAGTAAGTATATGAGATACGGTGGCACACTGACTTAAGTCAAATACAAGTGCCCAAAATTTGTGTGCATGTTATAATAAGGATTCAGGAATGTATAAAAGGTTATTTCCCTCTCGTTGAACATAACGGGAGGGTTGTGTAGCTGGTTAGCCTGTTCGCTCATCAAACTTGAGGTCTCGGTTTCGATAACTACACTTGAGCATAATTTGTGCCAGGAGGATTCTTTGACTGGTCAAAATGTTTTCTAGGGTTTGCATGCTTCACACTCTCTCTCCAGTATATATATGCACGCTGGAGCCTCAGCGCTTGTAGTTGCTCTCTTCACACTCTCTCGCCCTCTCTTGCTCGAGCCTCAGCGCTTGTAGTTGCTCTTTTCACACTCTCTCGCCCTCTCCAGAGGTAAACAAGACTTCGTTGGCCTCTGTCTCCCCTCACTGCTGCTCAAAGAGCCGGCAGGATCCGTCCGCCGGGAAGGGACTGTTGCCGTCGGCGAGGGACTACCGGCGCAGCTATTCACTTTCCACCCAGCGGCGGCGCGAGAGGGCCTCCGACCCCTTCTTGTTCGCCGCCGTCCCGTCGCCCGCCCAACCACGCCCCAAGAACCTTAAGGTATAATTTACTTACTCCACATGCATGGCTCTAGCTGCATGTATACCATGAATCTAGGACGCGGTTCAAAGCGGAAAGGAGTGGGAAAAGTTGTATATAGCATGAATCTCGGACATGGTTCAAAGAGGAAATGAAGGGGGAAAGTTGTATAGCATTAATCTAGGACGTGGTTCAAAGAGGAAAGGAATGGGGGAAAGTAGTGGGGAAAGTTGTATCGCATAAATCTAGGACATGGTTCAAAAAGGAAATGAAGGGGAAAAAGTACTAGTTCAAAAAGGAAAGGAAGGGACAAGGTTGTAGAGTTTGAGCAGGACTAGCTTTGCTGCGCTCATATAGGGAAAGGCGTCTGATAACAAAACTAGGACCAACACGGACTGAGACAGAGTTTTTTTAGTCCCTACACCAAAATGTCCCTGTAAACAAACACCCTCTAATAATGCCGCTGCAAAATTGATGCAATGCCACAGTTAAAAGCAAATTACATGTTTAACGAATTTTATTGTTAATATAATCTCTATGTTAATATTAATCAATGCCACCATTTGAGAAATGCTACTCTCTTGCTTTCTTTCCCATTTAGATAAGGTAGATGCTTCTTTTTGTTGGCTTCTATGTCATCCACCGTTATTGACCACTCATTGTTTCCTTTGCACCTCTGTGTAAACAAGGTTATCTGCTTCACCTCATTGCCATTGTGACCTTTTGTTGCACTACACACAACACTTTTGTTTTAAGAGTGTTTTGTGCAGTTCAACCAAAATGTCACACCGACAACGTTGCTTGATTGCTTGATCTTAGTGGAACTGCACAAGAGGAGATCTTACTTCCTATCCGTTAAGGCGAATTAGGTTCAGATCTTCTTCTTGTGAGTTGTTTGAATTCCGCATCATGAGAGGTCAGTACTAGCCTTCTTTCACATGATTCTGCAGTGTACATTCATATGTTGTGCTACTTGTACGATAATGTTGCTTGATTTTAGTGAACTACACAAATGGAGACAAGACTTCCAATCTGTATGTGCACCATAATATCCCATTGAGGTAAGATAAGGATATTTCACAACTGCTGGCCTGTATTTTGCCACTTTCATGAGAAAATTAAGTTTAGTACTATACTTGTGCTCCCTAATTGACATGCCAAATCTTACATTGAAGGCGAAGCTTGTTTGTTATTGAACCAAGTGATGAAGGGGAAGAAAAAGGGGAAGAAAAACAAAAATCAACTCCCGGTGCTGTAATGAAGCACTGGAACTGTGATGGCACAAGTAATGATATAGTTTTGCATCTTAATTTCTTGCTATGGCTGTAACGAGCAATTGTTTTGCCACTGATTTGATGCCACTCTTAATGTAATATGTAATTATCTCTACTTGTGCAAACAGGGATCTTCTTTGAAGATACCATATATTTTAGTGGAACTGCACAAGAAGATGTTGGGAACATTAAACTAATCGAGGAGTATATAGTAAGCTTGGCCACCACCGTAGATGCTTCATCTGTATGCTCTACACAATAAGCCTCCTAACAAAGGTTGGTACTCGCCCACTGATTTCATCCATATGATTGAGCTTTGTCATCTGTATTGGTGTTGTGCTACTGTTTAGATACTGTCATGAAAAAGTGGTATTGTCCTTGAGAAGTGCTTCATCTGTGCTGTTTTAAATATTTCCTTTACTTTTTTTCGAGCAAACAGTGATGCTAGCATTTAGTAGTCCTCTTGTCGTTGCACGACAGGATCATCTTGCTCTGAAGAAGAACATGGAGTACGTGAAGTGACTAGTTTCGATTATGCCAGGATGAAGAAGCCCATTCTATCTTATCATCAGAAGGAGCAGTTGAAGGATGGTTACATTACTCCCCACAAGACCAAACTAACTTCAGCTCAGAAGGACTGACAAAATCTCCATTTTTTTGCTGTTGTTCTAAGATTCTTTCTGGTGAGTTCCATTTTTCTAAAAGTGTGCTCTACATGGACCATGTATGTGCCTGTTGAAACTGTCAATTCATAGTACAATTTGCTCTATACTAATCACTTTTTTGTATTTGTGCAAACAGGGGTGCTCAGCTTGATTTCAATGGGAACTGCACAAAATGTTCATGAATACATCGAATCATTCATTTTCACCACAAGAAAGGAGGTGCCGATAAGTTCAAGGCGTTGCAACATATAAGGGCGAAATCATACAAGCTACGCGTGAATTTGGTTAATTTTGGTGGAACTGCACAAAAAGAACAGCTGGTTTATTTAGCACGAGGTGCCATGTCAATGTACGAACTGATGGCAAACCATGTCCATTCCACAACCGCAGGCATTTGATATTTTGGAATGGGACAACCTTGTCAAATTTTGCTCATTGATTTTAGCAAGACATGCGTTTGATATTTTTGAATGGGACACCCTTTGCTGTCAGCAGCATCGATCAATTTTTTCTTTATTCTTTAGTTGTGAAGTAAATATTGCCTCTGACATGTGAGTCACTGAGATGCCTAATCATCGATTGTTTTGAATGTTCTCTATGGATTGCCAGACCTGTGTGTTTGATTACAATGTACGGAAACGCTAAAAAGCTGCTCAAACTCTTTGTACTCCTTCCGTTCCTTTTTACTTTGCACATTGTGTAAGTGCATACTTTTTTGTATAAGATTGGTCAAAGTAGAGATACTTTGACTGCAAACAAAACTTGTATGCAGACTAGAAAGGACCGGAGGGAGTACATGTGAAACTGCTACAAACGAGGTGATCACCCTGGGAATAATGCTAGTACGTATTGTTTTGCATGTTCATCCAATGCCAGTGATACAGGAATTCGAACTAATCGAAATAAATTCATTCATACACGGTCAGATTTCATATAAACGTGCCAGAATTCATTACATTTCAACTATAAAGGGGTGTACTGGATGTATAATTAATTAACCGGCCTAGCTTGTCATAGTGATTAGGGCAACTAGGAGCCCAATGATCAGGATCACCACATGACAAACACCTTTCTTCTTGTCATTCTTATTCTTGAAGTTCGTGTGTTGCACACTTGTTCTTCCCATCAAACTTTGCTTTACCATCAAACTTGCCCTTGTTCTTGAACTTGTGGGGCTGGAAGTTCTTCTGTACCATATTGGCACTAGATCCTCCCTCAATTCCTCAAGCATGTGTGTCCTTTGCTCTCGCCTTTTCTTCCACATCAAGAGTGCCAATGAGATCCATGAAGGAGGAAGCTTGGTGATGAAGGAGGTATAATTAATTAACCGAAGCTACCCACCTGTGTCCCACTGAGCCGAACAGAAGCTTCAGTGACTTAACTACAGGTGCAGTTGCGTAACTGACATGTGGCCTGTTGGGCCCACGTGTCAGTCAGCCAACTGCACCAACAGTTAAGTAGAACCAGCGTTATTCTCCAGCAGAACTCCCCGACTCCACGTCACCGCCAAGAAGCTAACTGGCAGTCAATGGTCAACCCGCCTAGCTTGGCTTCAACAGGAGGGTAGCACCGGTGGCCTTACTTGGACCCGAGCAGCGGCGACCTATCGTGTTCTACTCTTCCTCGTTTTCTGTGTGGTGCGGCAGAGTAGTGGAAATCCTCCCCCGCGTTGCCGGCAGGGTGGGGCCTCGGCTGACCCGGCGATGTCCTCTGCCTCGTTGTTGGCGGGGCAGGGCCTCGGCGGAGCTGGTGGTGTCCTCTCCCTCGTTGTTGGTGCCGCGGGGCCTCGGCGGAGCAGGGCCTCGTTGACGCTAGCGGAGCGGGGACTCATCGGAGCCAGCATTGTCCTCTGCCTCGTCCTCAGTCTTGCCAAACAGCGCCCCGCCCGCTTCATCACCCTCTTTGCTAGCCTCTGTAGGCGGCCGCAGCCTCCGCCACCCGCATGTTGTACCACCAGCGCTCAAGGTGGCCCTTGCGGGCGGAGCAGTACTGTCGGCATTCTGGGAACGGGGGTCCCCAGACTTGCCTGCCTGCGGCCTGCGGCGTGGCTCAAAGGGGAGCCCAGCATGGCCCATCTTCACCAACACAAACTCAAGACCCTCGCGAGGGACCAAGCCTCGTGGGGCGGACGACGCGGAGCCTCCTCAGGCACGGCCTCGTCAGGCTAGCTCACGAGGAGGCAGAGAGATCAAGGCAGGGCACCTCATGAGGTGCCATGACGCAAGCCATGACGACTCAGGGCGCCAGGAGGGTGCCAGCCCGCGCAGCGTCCTCCTTTCCTCTTTGGTGCAAAGGGGGCAAGCGCAGCCGCAGAGTACCGAGGCATCAGGCAAAGGTTGCCATTTCGGTGCAACGAGACCAAGACTAGGAGGACTACGAGACGGAGGTTACCGTAGAGCCCAGGACGGCGTCATCACCAGAGCTTTGCGCAGACGAAGACTACTTTTGTCAGGATAGCTGATACTTGTTGTCCCCCTTCAAATTAGCCCGCCATTGTTGGCTCCGTTCCTGCTCGATATTTGGGAAGAGGACCAGGGCCTCTATAAATAGGACCAGCCACCCACAGAGCAAGGGGGTTGGGTGGTAGGAAGAAAGAGGCTCGTTAGAGAGGTTAGAAGCAGAGAGAGAGAGAGAGAGAAAGGTGGCTGAACTCCTCCCAGCAGTTCATCGCCCCAGCCAAGAATAGACCCTCGCGAGGCTATTCTTCCTTGTATTGTTCATCATCATCAGCCCAAGAGGCAATCCACACACCACACACTGGAGTAGGGTATTACACCACAACGGTGGCCCGAATCAGTATAAACCCTATGTCTCTTGTGTTGTTCTTCCCATAGCTTTGATCCTAGCGTGGCAGAGGGGTGCAGGTAGGTAGGAGGCGAAATCTCCGCGCGCACCTCAGTGTTCGAACCTCAAGGGTCTGTCGGAACCTGAAATCCTACATTTGGCGCGCCAGGTAGGGGTGCGCCGGAATTCGTCTTCCACCGCTCTGTTCTCCTCCGACCATCGCGCCCATGTCTGACGCTCGTCGGGCCCGCGCAGAATGCCGGGCCGCCTTTGCTTCCCGCGTCGCCCAGAAGGCCCCTGTCGGCGGGCGTCCCCGCTGTTCCCCGTCACCTGCCGTCAACGCCGCCATCGGCCCGGTGGGGGACGAGCGGCAAGCATAGTCCCGGCATCTGTCCGTGCGGCAAGATGGCCGCACCGCAATTCACTCGCTCACCCCAGCTGGTTCTTCGTCCGGTGTGCTCCGCGCGCCCATGGAGCCCCGCAACCTCTTCCCCGCCTATCGCGCTGCACCAACACCCCCAGTCGTCGCGGCCCTCTTGGGCGGCTCGCAGGCGCCACCTACAAGTTACCACGTCAAGCCGTTCATCCGCCGGGTCAGCGCCGCTTCCACGCGGCAGGGGGCTCCCCTGGATCGGGCGGCGCCCGAGACCAGCCTGAGCTTCAGCCCGGAGGACCACCCCTCCAACTCGGCCTGCTCGGGCGCACTCCCATGCTATGCACCCCCACCATCTGCCAGGTGGCCGTCACCAGAATACTAATCGATGGTGGGGCGGGCCTCAGCGTGCTCTCAGTCGAGGCCTTCAACCTCCTCTGCATACCCATGGAACGGTTGCAGCCCAGCCGGCCCTTCTTAGGCGTTGGGGGCAGGTCGTTCAGCTCCTTGGGGCAGATCCGGCTCCCAGTGACCTTCGGCACCTACGACAACTTCCGCACGGAGCTGGTCAACTTCGACATCGCCCCCATCGGCCTCCCCTACAATGCCATCCTCGGCTACCCAGCGCTGGCCCAGTTCATGGCCGCAATGCACCCGGCGTACAACCTCATGAAGATGCCTGAGAGCAGCGGTGTCCTCACCATGCACGGGGATACCGGTGACGCTCTGCGGGTGCTCAAGCTCGTCTTCAGGACAGTAGCGTCGGCATAGCCTGCCGACTTGGGGGCCCCCGAGCCCAAGGGGACTGCGCCCGCCAAGAAGAAGCAGTTGTTCACCCAAGACAAGGCAGAAACCAAGCAGGTACCCGTCGATGAGGGCGGGTCCACCAACGCCACTTTCACCATAGGCGCCCACCTCAAACCCGAGCAGGAGGAGGCCCTGGTCATGTTCTTGCATGCAAACAAGAAGGTATTCTCTTGGGAGCCGGACCAGTTGGCAGGGATCCCCAGGAGCGTAATCGAGCATCACCTCAACGTGTGCCCCAACGTGCGCCCTGTGAACCAGAAGGCCAGGCGGCAGTCCACAGAAAAGCAGGCCTTCATCGTCCAAGAGACCCGCAAATTAGAGGCCACTGGGGTCATTCGTGAGGTCCGATACCCAGATTGGTTGGCCAACCCTGTCGTTGTGCCGAAGAAGGGTGGGAAGGAACGCATGTGTGTCAACTTCACCAACCTCAATAAAGCGTGCCCGCAAGATCCATTCCCGCTCCCCCGCATCGACCAGATCGTTGATTCCACTGCGGAATGCGACCTGTTATGCTTCCTCGATGCCTTCTCTGGGTATCACCAGATCAAGATGGCGGTGGAAGACGTTGAGAAGACGGCCTTCCTAACCCTGTGCGGGGTGTACTGCTACACCTGCATGCCATTCGGGCTGAGTAAAGCAGGGGCGACCTTTCAGCGGCTGATGCATATCACCTTGGGCCCGCAGCTCGGGGAGAATGTTGAAGCTTACATCGATGACATCGTGGTAAAATCTCGGGAGGCCAGGACCTTGATACAAGACCTGGAGGAAACCTTCGCGAGCCTCAACGCAGTGAACCTACGGCTCAACCCAGAGAAGTGTGTATTCGGAGTCCCCTCGGGCAAGCTCTTGGGTTTCCTCGTGTCCCACCGAGGCATCGAGGCTAACCCGGAGAAGGTCAAGGCGGTGGAAGACATGAGCCCGCCAAAGACCCTCAGAGAAATGCAGAAGCTCACGGGGCGCGTGACCGCGCTAGGGCGCTTCATCTCCAAGTTGGGGGAACGAGCCCTGCCCTTCTTCCAGCTAATGAAGAAAAAGGGGCCCTTTGAGTGGACTGAAGAGGTCGACAAGGCGTTCCAGGATCTCAAGAGATACCTGATCGGCCCACCGGTCATGGTGGCCCCGCGCCCTCAGGAGCCCCTGGTGCTCTACCTCGCCGCCACTCCCTACTCCGCTAGCGCAGCCTTGGTAGCAGTCAGAGAGGAGTGCCGGATCAAAACCACGGCAGCAGCCCGGGATAAGGCAGAACAGGGACAAGGAAGGCCCACAGAAACCGCCATCACGACTGAGGAGGCTCAGCCGCCGCGGAGGGGCGCACCAGAGGCAGAAGAGGCCCCTCTTCCAGATGGCCAGTCTCAGGAGGCCTCATTGCCTCAAGAGGCGCCACGGTCTCCGAAGGGAGCCACCAGCACTGACGCACTCCACCTCGTTGAGCACCCAGTGTACTTCGTCGGCACAGTGCTGCGGGATGCAAGAGCATGGTACCCCATGCCTCAAAAACTCCTCCTCGCGCTACTGGTGGCTTCGCGCAAACTGCGACACTATTTTCAGGGTCACCCCATCAAGGTCGTCTCGTCATACCCCCTGGAGAGGGTGCTTAGGAGCCATAGTTCAGTTGGGAGGGTTGCTGAGTGGAACATAGAGCTGCAAGCATTTCAGCTCGAATTCAGCACGACCAGAGTCATCAAGGGAGCAGCGTTGGCGGATTTTGTGGCAGAATGGACGGAGGCGCCAGGCCTCAAGGCCGACGAGGATCGGTCCCTGTCCCCAGGAAGCGAGGCGCCAGAAGGCTGGGTCATGTACTTCGATGGGGCGTTCTCTAGACACGGCGTAGGGGCTGGGGCAGTGCTTATATCGCCCACCCAGGACAAGCTCTATTACGCCTTGCAGCTTTGTTTCCAGCAAGGCGAAAAGGTCTCCAACAACATAGCGGAGTATGAAGGTTTAATAGCGGGCATGAAGGCCGTAGCTGCCGTGGGGGTGAAACGCCTCACCATCAAGGGCGACTTGCAGCTCCTTGTCAATTTCTCCAATAAGGTGTACGGGCCGAAGGATGAGCACATGGAGGCCTACCTTGCAGAGGTCCGCAGGATGGAGAAGCAGTTCTAGGGGTTGGAGTTGCAGCATGTGCCCCGTGGCACCAATCAGGAAGCCGATGGCATCGCCAAACGCGCGTCCAGGCGGTTACCTCAGGAGCCTGGCGTTTTCGAGGAGCGGCTCTTCAAGCCTTCAGCCTTACCGTCATTATTAAACACGGCTCAGCCCAGGGAGGAGCTCCCTCAGCCACCTGCCTCATGAGCTCCGGCTTGTGGCCCGGCCTCAGGAGCACGCCTTCTCCTGACGATGAAACCTCAAGAGGGATGTTGGATCACGGAGCTCCGGAGCTACCTAACGCAAGGGACCCTGCCGGAGAAGGAGGAGGAAGCAGAGCGAGTGGCGCGCCAGGCCACGGTATACTGCATCAAAGATGGAGAGCTCTACCGAAAGCGACCAAACGATGTATCCCTGCGCTACATCTCCAGGGAGCAAGGGAAGGAACTACTGGAAGATATACACGGCGGATACTACGGACATCATTCGTCATCACAGACCCTCGTTGTCTGGGGGCTCGACATCTTGGGTCCGTCTCCTCGGGTGCCAGGGGGCTACCGCTACCTTTACGTTGCCGTGGACAAGTTCACCAAGTGGGCTGAAGTGGAGGCTGTCTGCACCATTCCTGCGGGCTCCACAGTCAAGTTCATCAAGGGCATCGTGAGCCGGTTCGAGGTGCCGAATCGCATCATCACGGACAACGGTTCACAGTTCACCAGTAACCTCTTCAAAACATACCGTGCTAACCTTGGAACGCAGATATGCTACGCTTCAGTGGCGCACCCCCGAAGCAACGGCCAGGCCGAGCGAGCCAACGCGGAGGTCCTGAGGGGCCTCGAGACCAGGACGTTCAAGAAGAAGCTGGAGGCTTGCGGCAGAGGTTGGTACGACGAACTGCAGTCCGTGCTGTGGTCCATCCGCACCACCGCGACCAAGCCGACTGGAGAGACCCCGTTCTTCCTGGTCTACGGAGCAGAAGCAGTCCTCCCTCATGAGGTCAGACGTTGCTCCGCGCGGGTCCTGGCATTCGACGAGGCGCAGTAGGACGCCATGCGGGGGACGAACCTCGTGCTGGGGGAGGAGCGTCGCCGGGAAGCCGCGCTGCGAGCGACGAGGTACCAACAAGCACTGCGGCGATATCTCTGCCGCAACATCCGCCCCAGGACTCTTGAGGTAGGAGACCTCGTGCTCAGGCGGGTTCTCTCCAGGGAGGGATTGCACAAGCTCTCTCCCATGTGGGAGGGCCCGTTCAAGGTTGTTCATGTTTCCAGGCCCGGCTCCGCGCGCTTGGAGACTCAGGAGGGAGTGCCGGTCCAGAATGCATGGAACATCCAGCACCTCCAGAGGTTCTACCCCTGAAAAGGCCCAGAGGCTGTGAAGCAAGGCGAGTGCCTGTGAAGCTATCGCGTTTTGGAAAAGGCCCAGAGCCTGTGAAGCAAGGAGAGTGCCTGTGAAGCTATCGCGTTTTGGAAAAGGCCCAGAGCCTGTGAAGCAAGGCGAGTGCCTGTGAAGCTATCGCGTTTTGGAAAAGGCCCAGAGCCTGAGAAGCAAGGCGAGCGCCTGTGAAGCTATCGCGTTTTGGAAAAGGCCCGGAGCCTGTGAAGCAAGGTGAGGGCCTGTGAAGCTATCATGTTTTGGAAAAGGCCCAGAGCCTGTGAAGCTATCACATTTTGGAAAAGGCCCGGAGCCTGTGAAGCTATCGTGTTTTGGAAAAGGCTCGGAGCCTGTGAAGCAAGGCGAGTGCCTGTGAAGCTATCGCGTTTTGGAAAAGGCCCGGAGCCTGTGAAGCAAGGCGAGTGCCAGTGAAGCTATCGCGTTTTGGAAAAGGCCCGGAGCAAGGCCAACGCCTGTGAAGCTCGCCGCCCGTGACACTCTCACATAATAATGAGTTGGGGCTGTACACGCCCCGGAGTCTCAGGAGCATTGGCCTCAGGCCCTGGGGCTCCCTCCCACGCCCAATGGCAGCACTTAGCTCCGCGCTGGTGAGAAGACGTCGAAGACTAGACTAGGTGTCGGACGCGGCTTTTCATTTTCTTTCCACAGTTGGCTTGTTCCTCTTCGCTTGGAGTTTTATTGAAGTTGTTGCCGTCTTTGTCTTGCGGTTCTTTGGCTTTTCACTCTCCTGCCTCGATTTCTCTTATGCAAGGCCTCGCGAGGGGGAGAGCCGAGCGCCCTCGCGAGTGTACCTATCCTAGTCACTCAAAGAGTTCGCGACCTGGGCCCCTTACAGGAGCACCCCTCCAGTCCGTGCCCCACGGGCACCGCGACACAAACAAAGGGCCTGGGTCGGTCGCCCCCCCCCCACAGCCGGGACCAGGAACTATCCACACTCGGGCACATCGCCGGAAGGTACGGTAACGAAAGCAAAACGATGATTCACAAGCAATAACCCAAACACGCCCCCGCGGGGCTCCGCAGAATTGTCTTTGTTACGCAGGAAAAAGGGAAAAGGAAGAACAAATCTGGCGCGGCTCGCCTCACACCGGCCCACAGGGAAGGCCCGAGCTGCCTCCGGAGCTCAGGCGGACTCCCTCTCGCGCTTCACCAGGGCGCGACGGCGGGCGGACACGTTGCCACCCCCAAGCAGATACGGCGACGTGGAGGCTGATCGCGGCCACCGCTAGAGGAGTCGCCGCCTGAAGAAGAACCGGAGAAGCTTGGGGAACCCCGAACGCCGCCAGCCGCGCGAGTGCTGCTCTCTCCATCATCACCGGAGCTGGGTTCCCAGCCGCGGTCGTCACCCTCGGGGAAACACCCCGCGCGGCGACCATCTTCCCAAACACCCTCACGTAGAGGGTGGCGTCGCCGTCGAACTTGAAGTGTAGGGTGCACCGACGGCTCAGGCCACGCGCGCGGGCAAACGTCTGCCAACCGCGGGCCAGGGACAGGCTCCCGGCCACGGAGACCTCCAAAGAGACCCATGAGGCCCGGCTGCAGCAGCCGTCGGCCTGGAGCTAGAGGCCGCCCGGGGCGCCGGCCAGGAGCTCGCCGAGGAGGAAGCGAGGAAGCGGAAGCCGGGTGCTAGCCGGCTCCGCCGACCACACGATGAACTCCGGCAACACTTCAGCAGCACGAACGCGCGGCCTGGGGGGACGCGCAGCCGGAGCGCGCCCCCTGACTACAGCAATCTGCTCGTCGCCGTGCTGAAGATCGCCTCCACGGCCGCGGGGAGCCACCGTGGTGGCCACACGATGCTTGCGAGGGCGCCCTCGGCCGCGCTTGGGTGGGGGAGAGGTAGGCTCAACCCGGCAAGCCTTTCCCTTCTTGGCGGCTGAGAACCTCCTCGACGGGGTCATGAAGAAAAAGGAGAAGCAAGGGGGGATGAACTGGAAGGGCGCGCGCCGGTCCATATTTATAGCCGGCGGAGGCCAACCGCCGACCTCCACGATCACAGGTAATCATGACCGGCTTTGCATGCAGGGACTTGTCCAATCCGTGCAGTTGCCGAGGCGCCGTGGGGAAGTGGAGGCGCCCACGTCCAGTCAACCGCCACGCGGCGCCCAAGGCCGCAGGCTGTTAGGGCTCGCGACGCTTCTCTCTTGCCTTTCCGCCTCCCTGCACGGCCAAGTGCGGGCGCGCCTTGGGCCCGGGGGCTACTGTCGGCGTTCTGGGAACGGGGGTCCCCAGACTTGCCTGCCTGCGGCCTGCGGCGTTGCTCAAAGGGGGGCCCAGCATGGCCCATCTTCACCAACACAAACTCAAGACCCTCGCGAGGGACCAAGTCTCGCGGGGCGGATGATGCGGAGCCTCCTCAGGCACGGCCTCGTCAGGCTAGCTCACCAGGAGGCGGAGAGATCAAGGCAGGGCACCTCACAAGGTGCCATGACGCAAGCCATGACGACTCAGGGCGCCAGGCGGGTGCCAGCCCGCGCAGCGTCCTCCTTTCCTCTTTTGTGCAAAGGGGGCAAGCGCAGCCGCGGAGTACCGAGGCATCAGGCAAAGGTTGCCATTTCGGTGCAACAAGACCAAGACTAGGAGGACTACGAGATGGAGGTCACCGTGGAGCCCAGGATGGCGTCATCACCAGAGCTTTGCACAGACGAAGACTACTTTTGTCAGGATAGCTGATACTTGCTGTCCCCCTTCAAATTAGCCCGCCATTGTTGGCTTCCTTCCCGCTCGATATTTGGGAAGAGGACCAGGGCCTCTATAAATAGGACCAGCCACCCACAGAGCAAGGGGGTTGGGTGGTAGGAAGAAAGAGGCTCGTTAGAGAGGTTAGAAGCAGATAGAGAGAGAGAGAAAGGTGGCTGAACTCCTCCCAACAGTTCATCGCCCCAGCCAAGAACAGACCCTCGCGAGGCTGTTCTTCCTTGTATTGTTCATCATCATCAGCCCAAGAGGCAATCCACACACCACACACTGGAGTAGGGTATTACACCACAACGGTGGCCCGAACAAGTATAAACCCTGTGTCTCTTGTGTTGTTCTTCCCATAGCTTTGATCCTAGCGTGGCGGAGGGGTGCAGGTAGGTAGGAGGCGAAATCTCCACGCGCACCCCAGTGTTCGAACCTCAAGGGTCTGCCGGAACCCGAAATCCAACAAGTATGAGTCGAGCAGTGCCTCCTGCTCCGCACGCTCCGCGGCGATTTGCTCCTCCGCCTGTAGGTGCTCTTGAAGGAGATGGTGGTTGTAGGCGGCGGCGGCCTACGCTTCCAGGAACTGCTCCTGATGCATCTGCCTCACACTGTCCATATATTGGGCACGGGCCTCGCCGATGGTCATGGTGGAATGCACCGGCGAGGATGGCGCGGAGGAGGGGGTTGGCGCCGGATCGTCGACTACCATGTTCTCCATTGGGACGTCGTCGTCCTCCGGCTGCCTGCCGACCAGCCGGTCGGCAGCAATGGCTGCCATCTCCTTGGGGTCCATCGTCCGCCCGTCCCGAAAAGCGCTGGAGCGCGAGGAAGCCATGGTGGGCAGTAATGGTGACAGGAGAAAGGGAACGGATGCGGATGACTGCGGCTATGGCCGGCGCAGTAGTTTATATAGCAATGGTGGGCGGGCGGAGGGACGGACGTGTGGCGTCGGAGTAGCCGCCTCGGCAACCGCTTATCATTAATGTGGGCGGCAGATGGACGGACGGACGACACTTGTGTCGTTTGAAGGCGGAGCAATCGCCTGCACCGGGAAGCTGGGCGGGCGGCGCTGACTGTTTCGGGCGGAAAGCGCGCGCGGGCGAGGAGATGACTTTACTTGGAGAGGATGACAATGGGGACCCACCAGGTCCATAGCCTCACGTACGCAAGTGTCTCCTTATTATATATATATATATATGTATAAAACTATACTCCCTCCGTCTAGGTGAATAAGTCATATTAGAAGGTGCATCACGACCTAGGTGCAAGCAGATTGGTGGAAAAGAAGAATATTTCTCTCTTCTAAACACAACATTTAATCACAGCAGTTAAGAGGATGCCTTATTAGCTACCCATGCAGGCCATCATAATTCATAGCATGCAAAGCGCTTTTATTTCTTGCCTAATAACCGCATGGACGTGCTACATGTATTGGTCCTTGCCCGAGCAAAAAAAGGGAGGGAAGGGGTTTCCACGGGAGACAACGAGGCAGAGGTGGAAGCGCTCACTGGAGTAATTTATTTTGCTTCCCCCTGGTTTCCTGACATCACGGTCCCACGCCATTTTAAACCTATGTAGTAGTCAATAAACAAGAGAATTGCACAAGAAGCGGCCGACAGCTGGGACCAAGCAGCTTGAGCAGTATTTGTGTTTTTGAGGTGTGAGCACTGCAGAGTTTTTCGATGTTTAACCCAGATATTAATTTTTCTCCTCTGAACAACAACGAAAACATCGCTGCAGGTATTAACTAGGCGGGCTGTGGCCCGTCTAGCCCAGGCCAGATATCCAGCCCAGATATTAATTTTTTTCAAGCTGAAAATGGTTAGCCCAGCTATACTTTTTTTAGGAATACCCAGACAAGGTCAAGTTGTTATTCTCCGCCCCGGTGGGCTGCAAATCTTTCCTAGGAGGGATGCATTAGGCTTAACAAGAAAATGGGCTTTAAGAAATAATAAATGGCATGTAATTATAAAAACTGGGCAGTAACTATAAAAAAATGCACCAAACACGTGATTACTTTATAAAATATTATTTTTGGATATTGAAAATTTTAATTTCATTAATTGTTGCGAGCGCAATGTTTCATTGGATTTTTACGTAATATAAATTTATTTAATCTGACTAGAAATTTCGGTATGAAGATATTTCGGATCCCATCAAAATGTGGGAAATTTTATTGAATTCTATTTTGAACGGTTGGCTGAAATGGGTTGTACTTTTAACAAACTGTAAATGGGCTGTAGTAAATTCCATTAGAATTCAAAAATGGGCTAAACATTCTTACAAATCTCAAATGGGCTATAAGTTCTCTGCCACACACTTCTGGCCTTACTAAGTTGACGCGTCGCCTAAAAAACAGAGTTGACGCGTATGCAAGGCTTTGTCAACTTATAGTCAACACACGGTTCTAGCAGTAGTGGCCGTTGGATGTCCATCCAACGGATGTCGTGCTTCTTCTTCAATCTCGGATATTCTAGCTTCACCCGCCCAAAAAATGATTCCTCCCCCTGACATCTGGGGCGCACCGTTTCGGAAGCTGACCTGTGGGCCTACTAAGTTGACGTACCAAGGGCTTTGTCAACTTAGTCAATATAAACGATTCTAACTGCAGTGACCGTACGATGTCCATCCAACGGCCGTAGTGCTTCTTCAACCTCTGGTCTTCTTGCTCCAGCCGCCCAAAGTAGCGCCGGTCGTGCCGCCTGCTCCTGCCTCCCGTGGCCGGCTGTGCTGCCGCGGAGGCCTCACCGCCCCCTACTATTCCCATCGCTGGCTAGGCCCTGCGGCGATGGCAACCTCACACCACAGCCGAACCAGTGAACCCTCGTCCTCCTCTCCGCGCACGCGGGGGCTTCCACTGCCGCGTCTTCCCCGGCTCCCCGTCCTCCCCTTCCTAGGCCTGGCCGTCATCCACCGCCCTGGTGCTCTCGGCGCGGCATGGTCAACGTGTTCAAGGAACGAGTTCCATCGGACGTGGACTGTGCGTGGAGAGGCTGACAGCTGGGTCCACGGCGGCAGCAAGGAAGTGCCTTCTTATTACGCGGAAAATAATGATTCCTCCACCCGACAGCAGGGACCCACCGGACGGGCCAACGTATTTCGCGAAAAAAATGTTTCCCCCTGACTGCTGGGACCCACCAGCTACACCTTCGCACGCAAGGAAGTGCGTCCGGGCAAAAAAAACAATTCGCCCCCCTGACTGCTGGGACCCGCCAGCTACATCTTCGCATGCAAGGAAGTGCATCCGGGCAAAAAAATAAAACCAAAAGGATTCACCCCCCTGACTGCTTGGACCCACCGGCCCCCCGACTGCTGGGACCCACCAGCTACATCTTCGCACAAGAAAGTGCGTCCGGGCAAAAAAACGATTCGCCCCCTTACTGCTGGGACCCACCAGCTACATCTTCGCAGGCGAGGAAGTGCCTGACAGTCGGGACCCACCTGGTCGAATCGTACGTAGCGTTGTCATTCTGGTCGCGAACGTGTACGTACATATATACTGGTGGATGTAGAGGCATGCACGTGTCGTAGTAGAGGCGGCCAGGGTGCAAGAAGGAAAATACGGCCACGTATGTGTACATACAGGCGGGGTCTCGAACGCCTACTCGCGCATACGTACGGCGAGGGCTCGTGTACATGGCTGGGTCAGAACGGAGAAACAGTGTCTTTGTCGTGTTCATGGGTCAGAACGGAATGCGTGGTCGTGTTCATTGGGAGGGCTTGGACGGAAGAGGCGATGGAAATGAGGCCTGGCGTACCGCACAACGAAGGAAACGGAACTCCTACGGTCGAAATGGGGGTCCTGTTGATCGGGAGGGGTGTGGCATACCGCACAACGGAGAAAACGGACCTCCTACGGTCGAAACGGTGGTCCTGTTGATCGGGAGAGGTGTGGCATACCGCAAAACGGAGGAAGCGGACCTCCTACAGTCGAAACGGGGGTCCTGTTGATCGGGAGGGGTGTGGCGTACCGCAAAACGGAGGAAACGGACCTCCTACGGTCGAAACGAGGGTCCTGTTGACCGGGAGGGGTGTGGCGTACCGCAAAATAGAGGAAACGGACTTGTGTTGGAGCGCTATGGTCGAAACGGGGTCCTGTTCATCGGGAGGGGTGTGGCCTACCGCAAAACGGGACTCCACGAGATACTGTTCATCTCCACCGTCGACCCCCTCCAGCCTCGACGAGCTACTGTTCATCCACCGTCGACCTCCTCCAGCCTCCATGGGCTCCTGTTCATCCAGCCTCCACCGCGCGCTACTCCACCAGCTACTGTTCAACCACCCCTCCACTGTCTACTGTTCATCTAGCCCTCCACACCACGGGGTCCTGTTCAACCACCCCTCCACAGGCACCCCTCCATTGTCTACTGTTCATCCTGCCCTCCACACCACGCGGCCCTGTTCATCCACCCTTCCACGGGCACCCCTCCACCGTCTACTGTTCATCCAGCCCTCCACTACACCACGGAGTCCTGTTCATCCAGAGGCAACGCCCCCACTCACTGTTCATCCAACCCCTCCCCCCCCCCCCCCCGCAACACTCACTGTTCATCCCATCGATCGGCTTCAGTTAGCAGCAGTAGCCAAGGAATCGCTCAATCGGGTTCAGTTAACAGCCATCGATCGATCGCTTGGGTTCAGTAACGCGTAGCCTGCAGTGTAATCGCTCGGGTTCAGTTAGAGCCCAACGGCTCGCTCGGGTTCAGTTAGAGCCAACGCCTCACACACACGTGCGTACGTGTACGCGAGAAATGCGCATTGCTCGGCCCCCGACCTCCCACCGTAACCGGGAACTCCCCGAAATTTTCCTTCCCCTCGCTTCTACCACGGTTTTTTCCGTCATGGACGGCCCAAAGAATGTCATGTAGCTGCGTCTCCGGCCCGCCTAGGACGAAAAGCCCATTTCCTGTCATGATTTTTTGACATAGAAGTAGGAGCCCACCACATCTATGATGATACCGGGTTTTGTCACAATTATCGTCATAGAAGTGTCATATGTATGACAGAAAAAAATCGTTTGGCCCAAAATGTCACGGATCTGTCTTTTTTTGTATTGCTAGTCGTCCTGTCCATTCACATTACGGCAGTTCCACTAATCCTAACCCTCCTCCCAAATCCATGGCGTCCCAAATCTCCACGATCAGCGGTGAGTACAAGGTTAGAACTGTCACCAGCGATGAGTTCGACATCATCTACACCCGTTCTTTCACGACGGTGAAAGGATGCCTTTCTCGCTTCAGACGCATGTTCGAAAACTCAGATGATGAGTGGGTCATTGGGCTAGATGTTGAGTACACCACAGTCCTGGGACCAGAGAAGGATCCAAAGGATGAAGAGCGGAAGAAGCCCGCCGTGATCCAGGTTTGCGTACATAACGTTTGCTTGGTCTACCACATATGCCATGCCGACGTTGAGTGCCAGGATTTTAAGAACTTCCTCAAGGACAAAACAGTGAAATTCGTTACTGTAGACTTTAAAAACGACAGGGATGTCCTGCGTCGGATAGGTCTCGTTGTAGGCAACCCCTTTGACCTCCAGAAGAATCGGCTGGTGTCCTCTCGTCAGCCTTCAATGCTGACCCTGGCAGGAGCCATGGTTCATCCTTCATACGGTAATCTAGAAAAACCTCCATACATGTTTCATCGTCATGCATGGCAGCGGAATGTACTAGATATAGACCACACCCACTATGCTGCAATGGATGGCTACCTTTGCTTCAATATCTACAAGGGTTGGATGAAGAGCAACAGCCAAGTGTGTGGTTCAAGCAAAGAAGTATCGGCCAAGAGGAAGAGGGACAAGGACGAAGTCGAGGACGTGGACGAGGACTCTGAGTAAGGTGGCAGTGTCGTTGCTCATGGTGGTTCTAATGTAGTGTCTACCGAAATAGTTGCAAAGTTTAATTTCAGGTGTGCTTAATTTAATTTGAGGGGTGTGTTGTGTTGAGCCCCCAGCAGAACTATGTTATGTTTCTTGTCGTTACTTTAACTCTTCAGTACGTACATACTAGTATTTCTTACATTTCATCTTTTAGTTGGTATAGTACTACCACTCGTTTCTTCACATTATATACGTACAATATATATGGCCAACATCATATAGCCAGTAGTTTAGTTGTCAAAGAATTTCAGGGTGCTTAGTTTTGTCAAAGAATTCCAGGATGCTTAGAGGGTGCTGGGATCCAAGGGACTTATTTTAGTCTGACTAGAAATAGTCTCTTTAAGAGGCTAAAGTTCCAAGCACCCCTGACTAAAGAGGGGCTAAAACTAGTCTTGAGACTAAACTTTTTTAGTCAGGGGTACCCCTACTAAAATGTGGATTAGTCCTCTCTCTACTCATTTAACTCCTCTCCTTTAACACATGCGAGTTCTGGATTGGAGGGTTTGGAGAATAATAAATGCTCATTAACTTGATTTTAGCCTTTTTAGTATTTGGATCCAAGCATGGGTGAGGCTAGCATGTTTTAGTCCCACTACTTTTAGTCATGGGACTAAAACGTATCCAAGCACCCTCTTAGTTTTATTTGAGGGGTGGGTTGTGCTGGACACCATTATTGTGACTAGACTTTTTAATAGTACTATATGCATAATTTGGCGACGAGTGCTCTCTATATGTACCACCTTTTTTTTAATTTCAAGTTTTGCTCCATGGCGCAATCCATCGATACTACTGCTGTACAAAAGTATACATTTTTAAAAGGCTAGAGGGCGGGGCAGTCTAGCTTGGTCGGTTTAACGAGAGGCGAGGGCCTTTGTGATTTGATGGCTCATTACTGTTGGAAGGCGGGGCCTTGTGATTTGACTGCTCGTATAAATGCGGCAATGACCAGATCGAGGAGGAGCAAAGAACCGTGTGGTATACTCAAGTTTTCCACTGGAGTAGTACTACGACGAAGGAGCACGAAACACAGCAGCCCAGTGCCATATGGCGATAAAAAATGATCTAATTTGCTAGTCATCTCATTGTTACAATTGTTCTATTCATTCCCTCAAAAAAACCATTGTTCTATTCATGCCTCGCAGAGAACGTGACACGTGCGGCGAAACACCCGAAGCAAAAGATGAAACACAGGAGCAAAAGAAGAAGGAAGATTATCACCCCAAATGATCTAATTCACCGCGGAGTCGTAACTGCTTCTTCACCGCCTCCACGACCTCCATCTCCTTGCGCATCTCCTCCGCCATCTTCTTCATTCTGTCCATGACGTGGGATTTCTCGACGCGAGCCTTCATCATCTGTTCCACAGCTGGCATTGATGATCACAAACTGGTTTAGCATCTTCTTCCAAATTAATTTTATGTTGACATAGAGGGGGACTAATTCCCTTAAGATCATCAAGAGTATACCCAATAGCAGCACGGTGCTTCAGAGTTTTCAATAATCTCTCTTCTTCATGCTCTGAAAGGTTATCACTAATAATAACATGATATATCTTTTTCTCATCAAGATAAGCATATTTAAGGGTATCAGGTAATAGTTTAAGCTCAAACACGGGATCACCCTTGGGTGGAGGAGGATCCCCTAGGATTTCAACAGGTAAATTATGAAAGTGTGTTATATCGACTAGAGGGGGTGAATAGGCGATTTTTATGAAATTCTTCACTGAGGAATTTGCCGGTGAGGAAATTCCTTAGCGAAGAACTACTAGCAGCGGAATAAGTACTCAAAAGTAAACATGACCGAATACAAGTATGGTCATCATGATGAAATGAAGACAGACACAGAGTACAGGTAGCGTGAGCATAGGATAACACAGGATGAAGACAAACAGACTGAAGAAATTGAACTGAGGAAATTGAGAAAGTTTTCAGTCAAAGTCATCAAACAGAGATATGAACAAGTACACAACTCAATTATGAGGAAATGAAAGAGTTGAGGAAATGGAACCAGTGAGCTTGGTGAAGACAATGATTTGGTAGACCAGTTACAATTGCGGTCTCAATTGTACGTCTGGTTGGAGCGGCTGAGTATTTAAACTCGAGGACACACAGTCCCGGACACCCAGTCCTGAACACGCAGCTCAGGACACCCGGTCCTCACCATATTCTCCTTGAACTAAGGTCACACAGACCTCGTCCAATCACTCGTGGTAAGTATTGAGGTGACTTCCAAACCTTCACAAACTCAGCGATCCACAATTCCTCTTGGATGCTCTAGACCATGACGCCTAACCGTCTGGAAGAAGCACAGTCTTCAAAGGTAACAAGCGTCGGATCCATGCAGGATCAATCTCTTCAGTGATGCTCAATCACTTGGGGTTTGTAGGTGTTTGGGTTTTTTGTTTTTCCTCACTTGATGATTTTCGCTCAAAGTCCTCGGAGGATGGGTTGCTCTCAAATAACAAGTGTCAGTTTCTCTCGAAGCAGCCAACCAGCTAGTGGTTGTAGGGGGCGGCTATTTATAGCCTGGGGAGCAGCCCGACATGATAAGACATAAATTCCCTTCAATGATATGACCGTTTGGTGGATAGATATTTTGGGACAGCTGGCGATAGCACAACAACGGTTGGAATTTTGAGTAGCAAAATCCTCAGGGCTATCATGTTCCTCACTGTGTAGACAATCCGCACTGGCGAATTCCTAACTCCTCAGTTAGGACAAATTCCTCAGATACCAAAAGAACTTCGTCTCTGTCACTGAAGAAATTGACTGAACTGTATGAGATTTCCATTGGCTTCACTCGAAGGGATTGGTAGGTATAGGATTTTGAGTTGAGCATCACATGGAAATTTTTCCTTAGTATTTCCTCGACCCCCTGTAACAGTACGGTGTTTCCTATGACTCAAGAAAGAGAAAGTGAAACTACAAAAACAAAAGTCTTCACGCTTCATGTTCCTCGAACGAATACCAAGTCTTCAAGGTCACACCAATTTCTTCACTTTCAAAGTCTTCAGAAAGTCTTCAGTGATCCAAAGTCTTTAGTCGAAGAACTTCATTTTTAGGGGTCGACTTTCTCTGTAAATATCAAACTCCTCATAGACTTATAGACATGTGTACACTCACAAACGCATTAGTCCCTTAACCTATAAGTCTTCAATACACCAAAATCACTAAGGGGCACTAGATGCACTTACAATCTCCCCCTTTTTGGTGATTGATGACAATATAGGTTAAGTTTTCAACGGGGATAAACATATGAAGTGTAAATCCTGATATTGAGGAATTTGATTGGAAGATATAGAAGAACTCCCCCTGAAGATGTGCATAGTGAGGAATTTTCTTTTGAAGCAATGCACACTTGAAGAGTTGATTCATGGAGATCTCCCCCTATATCTTGTAATTCATACACGCATTTGACATATAACAGACAAGAATTTGAAATGCATGATGAAATATGGTGACTGATGTAATTCAGCATGCGTGCATTAGCATATATGAGGAATAAGCATGCAGCAGAACATATCAAAAGTATCAGAGCACCATCGGGTTTAAGTTTACAACTCGATCCAATAAAGTCTCGGAAGAACGAGAGTTGTAACTTAACAAAAAAATGCCCATATAGAAAGACCTGCTTGAAGACTAACTCAAAATTCTCCCCCTTTGTCATCAAATGACCAAAAGGATCGAATATGAGGACTAACGCCCCTGAAGAATATCAAGTTGATGAAGGAGTGCCAGCGTTGTTGGGGTCATTTGTCGTAGTAGGGCCTGCCGCAGTGTCGTCCAAGTCTTCATTTTCATCAATGTCGCGCGATGAAGAATATGAGCTGGCACCAGAGAAGGAACCTTGACCTTCTTGAATTTCTTCTGTGGAGGTGCAGACCAGTCAAAATCTTCATTGAGACCCATTTTCTTCAGATCTTCTTCACCATACAGATGTGACAGGATTGCCCAGGTGCGACCGAAGACTTGATGGAGGTAGTAATGGTTTTTCTTCACTGCATTGTGTGTGGCAGTCATGTTGTGAAGAAGTGAACCAAACTGACGCTTAACCCATTTGTGATTTCGATCCACCTTCTGGTGAATACTAAGCAGAAGTTCACGGTCAGTCATCACGCGCGGAGCAGTGGCTTGAGGAGTGGACTTGGGTGCATTGGCAGAGTCATGTGTGGAAGAGTCATCATTGGTGGAATAAGATGCAGCTTTGCGAAACTGACCATCCAATGGACGAATGCCTTCATCTATTACAGCCGGTGCCTTGCCCTTTCCATCAACTGAGGAATATGTCTGCTTGAGGACTTCAATTGGGGGCAAGTAGCTGAGGTGATTCTGGAAATCAGCTTTGTAGTTGAGTGAAGACCTTGTCCTGGGGAATATCATAATCCAACACCACAGGAATCCATTATTTTGCCGTCTTCCACGGCGGACGGCAAAGGTACGGACGGCGGACGGCAAAGAGCTTTGCCATCAGCGGCGAATGGCAAATAGTGATGGCAAAGACAGGGTCGGCAAACAAGTCCTTTGCCATCTGCTTTTTATGGCGGACGGCAAAGATCCCTTTGCCTACAGCGGCGGACGGCAAAGAGGAGGGACAGCAAAAAAACTGGACGTCCGGCAGCGTTAGTCCGTTAGGCGGCTAATGGCGGCCTTTGTCGTCTGCCAGCGGACGGCAAATTTGAGCTCCTCTTTGCCGTCCTCCAGTTGATGTCAGCAATGCGTCAGCGCCCACTATGTTTTGCCGTCTGCCACGGCGAACGGCAAAGGAAAAGTCTTTGCCATCAGCTTAGCTTTGCCTTCCGCCACGGTAGGCAAATTTGCCAAATGGCCCATCCCTCAGGAAGCACAGGTGGGCGCCACGTGCCCCCTTTGCCGTCTGCCACCAACGGCAAAGGCATCTTTGCTGTCTGCCGCGGACGGCAAAGTGCCTGCACAGCCTCTTTTTAATTCTGTTTTTCATATATCCAACAATTATCACAGCAAATATATCACAGCACATATATATCCATCACATAAATATCCAGCACATATATATCCATCCATATATACATAGTAGGTTGCACATAGTTCCATCGATCCATACATATTACAATATGCAAAGTTTCATCATAGCAATCTAGTTTCATCATAGCAAGCGAGTAGAATACAAGAAGTGCACCATTGGAAAAAACAAGCAATCCATCATAGGAAGCTGGCTTCCGTATAGTGAATGAAACCTGCAAAATGACAAAATAAGAAAGTTAGAAAAAGAAGAGTAGAAGAAGAATTAGACTAGAAGAAAAAGAATAGAAGAAGAAGAAGGCTAGAAGAAGAAGTATATGCCATTTATTAGCTAACTTAGGTGAACTAGATCATTTATGAGCTAAATTAGTTGAAATGGATCGTTTATGAGCTAACTTAGGTGAAATGGACCATTTATTAGCTAACCTAGGTGAAATGGATTGTTTATGAGCTATCTTAGGTGAAATTGGTCGTTTATGAGCTAACCTAGGTGAAATGGGTCGTTTATGAGCTAACCTAGGTGAAATTGATCATTTTGGAGCTAACTTAGTTGAAATGGGTCGTTTATGAGCTAACTAAGGTGAAATGCCACGTTTTTGAGCTAACTAAGGTGAAATGGATCATTTTTAGCTAACTTAGGTGAAATGGGTCATTTTGGAGCTAACCTAGGTGAAATGGGTCATTTTAAAGCTAACGTAGGTAAAGTGGATCATTTAGGAGCTAATCTACGTAAAATGGGTCATTTTAGAGCTAACTTGGATAAATTGGATCACTTGTAAGCTAACTAAGGTAAAATGAGTCATTTTAGAGCTAACTTAGGTAAAATGGATCGTTTATGAGCTAACTAAGCTAGTTATGCAATTTTCGACATAAGTAAGCTAAGTACATATCGTTTTAGAGCTAACTTAGGTAAAATGGATGGTTTATGAGGTCAGTAAGCTTATTAAGTCATTTTGGAGGAAAAGAAGGTAACTCTAGGTCATTATGGTAAGCATATTGGAGGAAATAAAGCTAAGTCTAGGTCTTTATGCATTTGTTAAGCAAAACACTAGAGAAACTTACCGTGATCAGGGAGGTGTAGGAGCGGGCTGGCTCACGCCGGTAGCTGGAGAAGGATTGTGCGATGCGTTTCTGGAGTTAAGCTGCACAAAAGATCATTTCCAATGTCTCGTTATCATTATGACACTCAAATGTTAAGACTAGCAAGTAATGTCCATTCAAATTAAACTCACCGTGCTCCCAGGAGCAATCACTAGCATCGGCGGAGCGGTCTGACCGGACTTCTCGCACACAGACTGCACATTTGGTTTTCACAACAGAGTCATACTAGTTAGTAATGAGACTCAAATGTTAAGACTAGCAAGTAATCTGCAGAAGAAACTTACCACAAGGAGCTCGTACATGGCCCTTGCCTGCATGTCATTCCGTGCCCTCTCCTCCTCCAACATCTTTGTCGTCCTCTCCTCCAACTCCCGCTGCCTCTCCGCCGCCTCCGCCAGAAGTTTCTCCGTTCTATCTCTCTCACTCTGTATAGCAGCCTGCAACACCACTCACATGACCATTTGTAATCATTGATGGAAGCGCACACAATGTAATGGAGAAAGATAGCTGAGTACGTATAACTAACCTTGAAGGCGAGTTGGACTGGCCGTTCACGAGGCCTTATCTCAGGAGCGGAGCTCGACTGGCGCGCCTTGATCTCCGGGAGAGTGCTAGGACAACGGATAAGTCCATCTCCCATGGCTATGGAGCCATGGGACCTCCCGCCACCAGATATCATCAGCAGCTCTGTATCAATGGGACCCTGGCTCGGGTTAAAGTCCTCCCCTTTCCTCGCCTTCCCCTGATCTCTATATTGCACGAGCTTGTCGTGGGCGGAGATGTTGGTGAAGTTCTTTGGATCATCGAGGTCAGACGCAGAGAATGCCTTGACTTTCTTGTAAGGGCCAGTGTGGGCCATGGCATACAGGTCGTACACCTCTGGCACCTTATCCGCCTTATTGTAGCGTGCCTGAAAGAGAGAAACAAAGTAAATTAGTAATTAAAGGGCTAAAGCTAGCATGATGAATGAATTGCATGAATCATGAAGCAAACCACATACCCAGTTCCGCCCGTACTGAAATAAGTTGGAGCTGCCTTGGTGGTGTGGCACACCTTCCATTTGGGCACGTTTGTCCTTGGCCTCGTTGTGGGTGGCCCGCCATTCTTTTGAGCACCACGCATTGACCAACACCTCCCAACAATCCATCCGATCCGCACACCATCTCGGAGGGGCCTAAGTTAGCAAATAGAAACTTGAGCGCTACGGCTATGAATTACTAAATGAAGGAAGTAAGTACAAGGCCTTAAGAATTACCTTCATGTACTGCTCCTTACTCAAGAACTTATCGCGGCACTCCTGCTTGGGCTTCTTGATACCACGCCCGGCGTAGTAGTCTCGAACAGCCTGCACCCGAACCTCATGCCGTAAGTTCTGAAGTAGGCGCTTGCACTCCTTGTGGATAACATCTGCCGCCTCCTCCTCGTATCCCTCCTCACACCTGTAGAATGTCTGCAATCAAATGAGACAATATTGATTAGTACAATTAATAACTAGCTAGTTGAAGATTTTTAATTGTGTAAAGGAGAAATTACCCAGAACTTTCTGATCACCACGTCTGCCCTCGTCTTGCACAAGACACCGTCGATAATCTCACCCGGCAGGGCCGGGGCAGCCAAGTAGTGCTCCCAACTCAATCCAACCTCTGGAAGCCGACCCTCACCAGGCAACGTGACAAACCCCAGGAAGTTTTGCCGAATCAGAACTCCAAGGACGGAGTTGGGCCGGCGGACACTTTCATGGTGGTCCCAACCCCTGCAGCATGACAAGGCCAACACATCAGTTATTTGAAGAAACGTGAATGCAGAAGGTACAAAAAGATTAAATGCACTTACCTCTCCCCATCAGGGAAAATCAACCACCTCTACTCGCGGGTCGCCGGCACGGACAGGAGCCGTGTAGCACCACGCTGGTAGACGTTGCCCCCTCCTCCCCCTCCTCCTCAAAATCAGTCAGCTCCCCACCATCATCAGCATGGCCACTCGGCTCCCCGCCATCATCAGCATGGCCACTCGGCTCCTCAAGCTGACCCGACCAGGTACCCCATCTAGACGTGTGCTCCTCCGGGGTCTCGTGGGCCCAACTCTCGTGGGCCGAAGGCCCGTCGACCCGAGGCTCGTGGGCCGAAGACCCATGGACCTGAGTCCGTGCAGCCTCCTCCTCAGACGAGTCCATCCTAGCAGTCACGTGCTCGGGTGAAACAACTGGGGGCGGCAGCGAGGAAGGCGCCGTAAGAGTCACCCTACCACCTCTCCCGCGACCACGTGCTCCACCTCCTCTCTTCTTCTTACCTCGTCCCCTGCTGGGCACCGCGGTCAACGAAGAAGGGCCCGGCGGTGTCGCCATACTGTCCAGCAACGCTCGGCGGAGAGGTGTGTGTGGAATGGAAGACCTCGCCGATGAAGAAGGGGCCTCGGTGCGCTCCCGACCAGCGCCCACCATCTTTCAACACCTGCCATGACAAAGAATAAACGAAATTAGTACAACATAAAAAAAGTACCGACATGAATAATAATATGTATATCACTTAAGTGTATCATCATCAAGTACAACATAAAAAAATTGAATACCTGACACTACTAATAATCTCGATCAGTATCATCAATAAATGCATAATCATCATCATCACTATAATCAATGATGGGCTCATAGGGTTCATTGGCATCAACATGTGCAAGGCCACCTTGACGTAATCGGTCAAGCATTGACAGGTCATCCGCAGCAGTAACCTCTTCTTGTTCCGGCTCTTCTTGTTCCTCCTCTGGGGTGATGTCGGATTCATTGTCGCTGTCTACTTCAATGTTTTGGGGTGAAGTATAGCGGTTCTTGAAACGCTTTTTGGAAAGACGTGTCTCTTGGAAGAATTCTCCTTCATATGTGTCTGGGTTAATGTGAGGTTCATAATCCTCTTCCTTTGGGGGAGAAAGTCTAGCACGTGGCGGCACTTCATAAACGACATCCCAACCTTTCAGATTTGGATTAGTTTGGCAGGCCCACGGTAGATAGAATACTTGGGTCGCCTGTTGAGCCGTAATATAGACATCAGGAACATCTAAATGGGTGCTTTGGTTGATTTCAACTAGCCCTATATGTTCATGAGTCCTTCTAGTCTCCTTCGGCTGAAACCAATAACATTTGAAGACTACGACATTCGGTGGGTTTTCACCATAGAACAGAAGTTCATAAATTGCTTCAACTCTCCCATAATACTCGGTACCTCCTTCGCCGATAGCAGATACACAACAATTTGTAGACTTTCGGTCGGCCATAGATAGCTCTTTGCCATAGGTACGAAAGCGATACCCGTTGATGTCGTACTTGTCAAATGAACGGACCTTATAGTCAAAACCATTAGCGACTTGTCTCAATTCGGCGTCCATAGACTCTGAATTAGCCTACAAGTTTAATATGAAAGGATTGTTGCATTACGCACAAATTAGCGAATGAAATGAAATTGTCTAATAGAAATTACCGTTTGTTTGAACCAAGAGATGAAACCGGGATAGCCGCCTCCTTGCTTTGCGAGAAGCTCATACTCTTCGACGGAATCCTTTTGGATCTCCGCTCCATACGAGAATATGGCGACGTATCGACTGTATGACATATCCAGGAATAAGAGCAGTTCAAAGGAAATAGAAGTTGCGAAACAATGTACCGAGAACTTACTCGATGTACGGCCGCACTTCTATCAGGTTGTTGAAGATATACAACGAAATGGTCCGCCATTCTTCGTTATCCAAAGATACTGGATGTGAAACACTAGCTGGTGCGAGATTCCCTTTGAATAGGCTGAGGTTGGATCCACCCTTTTTAGGGTCGTCAGCATTGTACCGAGGCTTCGGATTATGCAAATGACGATTTTTGGCTTCGTAGTGTGCTGTTACGAAGTTTGCCGCCTCCTCTGTGATGAATGCCTCAGCCATCGATGCTTCAATTCTACGTTTATTTTTACATTTTTCTCGAAGCGTCTTCTGCATCCTCTCAGTTGGGTAGCACCAACGATTTTGCACGGGCCCCCCCAATCTTGCCTCGGTCGGGAGATGCAAAATCAAATGCTGCATTGGATTAAAGAAGCCCGGTGGAAAGATCTTCTCTAACTTGCAGATCAACTCCGGCGCCAACTCTTCCATTTCTTCTAGCACGCCAGGCGATAGTTCTTTCGCACAAAGAACACGGAAGAAATAGCTGAGTTCTGCCAGTACTAGCCATTCATCCTCAGGGATGAAGCCACGCAACATCACCGGCATTACCCGCTCAATCCATATGTGCCAATCATGACTCTTGAGACCAAATATCTTCAGTTTATCAAGATTCGCTCCCCTCTTTAGATTCGCTGCATACCCATCGGGGAACATCAACTGCTGTTGCACCCACAAGATAATTTCCCTCATAGCTGGCCTTCCAAGATTGAACCATGCCTTTGGCTTCGTCCAGTTCTGCTTTCCTTTCGGTTCTTTCATGTTTTGTAACGGCCTATCACATAGCGCCTCCAGATCGACTCTAGCCTTAGTATTATCCTTTGACTTCCCATCTATGCCGAACAATGTACCAAAAAGTGCCTCGGCGATATTCTTCTCAGTGTGCATCACGTCGATGTTGTGTGGGCAAAGGAGGTCTTTGAAGTAAGGCAGATCCCATAAGCATGTTTTGTGAGTCCACGCGTGCTTAGTATTATACCCCTTGAAGTACCCTGGACGTTGTGGATCTGGCTCGAGAGCGTTTAACTGATCCAGGGTCTGTTGGCCTGTCAATGCAGGTGGTGCAGAGTTTTTGACAACTCTACCTCTGATGAAGTTCTTCTTGTCTTTCCTGAACTTATGGCGAGGATCCAGGAACTGTCTATGCATGTCGAAGCAAGAAAACTTGCGACCGGCCTGAAGCCAACGAAACTCAAGAGCTCCCTTGCATGTGGGGCACGGGAACCTTCCATGCACACACCAGCCAACGAATAGCGCATACGCCGGCAAGTCATGCGTCGAGTACATGTACCAGACACGCATTATGAAGTTCCGTTTGCTATAGGCGTCGTATGTCTTGAACCCATTATCCCAGGCTTCTTGCAATTCGTCCTTAAGCGGCTGCATGTACACATTCATATTTTTCCCCGGATAGTTGGGCCCTGGAATTATCAACGTCAGGAAAATGTTCTTTCTTTGCATAATCTGTCCGGGGGGGGGAGATTGAGTGGAAAGACAAATACGGGCCAACAACTGTATTGGGCTGCCGTCATACCAAACACACTGAACCCATCCGTGCTGATGCCGACTCGAGGATGCCTCGGATCTGCCGCTTTGTCAGCATGTAATTCATCAAACTTTTTCCACGCAACACCATCCGATGTGTGTACCATCATCAGATTCCCATCTGCATCTAGTTCGGTTCTTTTGCCTGTTTTGTGCCATGTCATCTGTCTGGCCGTCTCTTCGACCATGAAAAGACGTTGAAGTCTTGGTACGATTGGCATATACCGAAGAACACTAACGGGGATTTTGGTCTGTGTCTTCTCACCCATACCGTTGTCTACCACAATATACCTGGAAGACTTGCAAATGGGACAATAGTTCAAGTCCGCATAGTCAAGCCTAAATAAGGCACATCCTTTCTCACAGGCATGTATCTTCTCATAGGGCATCTTCAGTGCACGGAGGATTTTGTCCGACTGGTACAGGTTTGCAGGCATTACATGGCCTTTGGGTAGAAAGCGTCCAAATACTGTCATAATTGCGTCATAGCATTCTCTGCCCAAGTTGAACTGAGCCTTCAGAGCCATTACTTGTGAGATGGCATCCAACTGACAAAGCTCAGTGTGCTCGTGGAGCGGACGTTTTGAAGACTCCAACATTTCATTGAAGGCCTTTGCAGATTCCTCCATCTCCTCGTCCGAATCCGAGCATCATCATAGTCTTGCACCATGTTTTCCATCCCGGTACCATGCTCGTCGTGCGATGACGATCCACCTCAGGTCGGTCACATTGGGAAGACTCACCATGAAATGTCCACACCGTATAATCGGGCGTAAAACCACTCTTCTGCAGGTGTTTGCCCATTTCAGCCTCTGTCCTCTTTTCCCAATTGCCGCACCGGAAACAGGGGCACCAGGTTTTCTTCTGGCCATTTGCAAATGCAGCTTGCACAAACCCCTTGGTTTTTGTGAACCATTCAGCGCTCCATTTGTTCTGACCAGTGTGACCGGTATACATCCACGCACGATCACTCATCTTGACTTTCAGAGCTACTGGACACACAACAATTATATATGTAATTCACCATGTATATATTCATCAGTTGATCTACTTTGTCAATTTTATTACGTCCATGCAACCTACACTCTAATAGGTAATGATAGGTCCTAATCCCACCCGTGTATGTGTAGATTGGGTTCATTTTCCCATGCTATGCTCCGGATCCGACGCAAAATTTTGGCAGCACCTCCCCGCTGTTCTCCTGATACACGTCTCTGCAATAAACAGAGAGGATGTGTACCCGGAGAACAACAGGGGAGACACTGACGAAATTTATGCATTGGATCCGGAGCAAAGCATATGGGAAAATGAACCCAATCTACACATACTCGGGCTGTCCATGAATAGCGTTGGACAATTCGAAAGAATCAAGGTTATAAATATGCAAATGCATGCATATTTATAACTATGATGCTTTCGAACGGGAGACACATATTGGTTACGCATACTGATGATTCAAGACACATATATAGCTAGCTATCAAGTTTCATCGGAATAGATCAAATAATTAATGGGGGAGGAGGACATATCATTTGTGCTCACCCACGAACGAAGGGGCAGAGCTCGTCAAACGCACGGCGAGGTCGTCGAACACCAAACCTCACAGTGATGAAACAACTGCACAATTAAAACTACCCTATCAACACAATTATATATGATGTTTTTCATAACAAAATCGAAAAATATATGACCTAACTACTAATTCACAAATATATGACCCCGTCGGCCTCTGGAAGGCCAAATAACACCTTTTCGGGAGGTGTCGGGGGTCGGGGTGTCGTGTCAGTGTCGGGGTGCCCTGTTTGGGTCGGGGTGCTGTTTCGGGGTCGGGGTGTCGTGTCGGGGTCGGGGTGTCGGGGTCAGGGGGTCAGTTGTCGGGGTCGGGGTGTCGGGTCAGGCTCGGTGTCGGGGTGTCGGATTAGGCTCGGGGTCGGGGTGTCGGGGTCGGGGTGTCGTGTCGGGGTGCCGGGTCGGGGTCGGGGTGCCGGGTCGGGTTGGGGTTTTTTCCTCGTTTTTCCTTTTCTTCTTCTTCCTCTTCTTCCTTTTCTTCCTTTTCTTCCTTTTTTTCCTTCTTCTTCTTCTTCTTCTTCTTCCTCCTTTCCTTTTTCCTCTTCTTCTTCTCCTCCTCTCCTCTTTTTCTTCTTCTTCTTCCTCTTCTTCTTTTTTCTTCTCCTCCTCTTCTTCTTCTTCCTTTCCTTTTTCCTCTTCTTCTTCTCCTCCTCTCCTCTTTTTTTCTTCTTCTTCTTTCCTAAAACTAAACTAAACCTAAACCTAAACCTAAAACTAAAACTAAAACTAAACATAAACCTATAAGTAAAAAAACAGAAAAAAAGGAAAAAACTAAATCTAAACCTAAAACTAAACTAAAACTAAACCTAAACCTAAAACTAAACCTAAAACTAAAACTAAAACTAAATCTAAACTAAACATAAACCTAAAACTAAAAAAACAGAAAAAAGGAAAAAAAAGAGGAGGAGAGCTCACCTGGGGCAGGGCCGGTGGAGGAGGTGGCCGGTGGAGGAGGGGGGCGGGGCGGTGGCGCTGGGCGGCAGTGGCGACGGGGCCGGGCCCGGCCGAGGCGGTGGGGCGCGGGGGGGGGGGGCGCCGGGGCGTGGCTGCGCCGAGACGGCAGGGCGGCGGGGGCGACGGGGCGGGGGAGCGATGGGGCGGCGGGGTGGTGGGCTGATGGGGCGGCTGCGAGTGGTAGGGGCGGCGGCGTGCGTGTGAAGAGCAGGGAGAGAAACAAAGAGAGAGGGACGGGTGGGGCGCGGCCGTTAACGTTAAATATGTTAAATCTTTGTTGTCCGCCCCCCTTTGCCGTCCGCTTATTTGCTCTTTGCCGTCTGCTAGCAGACGGCAAAGAGGGGGGCGTTAAGTTTTTTTTAAGCAGCTCGTCAGTGGGGCCCCCTCCCTCTTTGCCGTCTGCTAGCCGACGGCAAAGAATCTTTGCCATCTGCTAGCGGACGGCAAAGAACTGGCTGATGGCAAAGAAGGTCTTTGCCATCAGCCAGTTCTTTGCCGTCTGCTTTTGGGTAGCTGATGGCAAAGAGCTTCTTTGTCGTCTGCTAGCAGACGACAAAGAGCTGGCAGATGGCAAAGTAGCTTATTCCAGTAGTGCAAAGTGCATAAGGCTTCAGCTCAAACGGAGACAGTGCAACATTTGCCATAGTCCTCATGAAGAAATCGTGAGAATTGACAGGAATGCCATGAATGATGTTGAATACTAGATTCTTCATGATGCCAACAATTTCCTCATCAGATGAGTCGTGGCCTTTGATAGGGCTGATTGTCCTCGTAAGAATATGATAGACAGTTCTGGGCACATACAACAATTCCTTCATGAGGAATTTGGTTCTTGGTGCTTGACCTGGCTTCAAAGGTTTCATGAGCACCTGCATGTAATGATGTGTGAGCCCAGGTTCACTATAGATGCAACGAGCTTCTTCAAGGGGAGGACTGAGTGGTAGAACACGAAGCAATTCAGAGGCAGGTACAGTGTTGTGTGTGTTTTCAGACATCCAGTCCAGCACCCATGAATTCACATCTTCAGCATCTCCGGTGATGTGGAGCGTTGCATAGAATTGAAGAATCGGTTCTTCATTCCAATCGCAGATGTCAGAGGAAAAGTTTAGCAGTCCAGCGTCGTGAGGAACACTGAGGACTGGTGCAAAGCATGGTAGAGATTCCATATCCACGTGAGGAATATGCTCATGGTAGAATATTTTCTCCTTGTTGAACAGCACTGAGGAATAGAAATTGGCTTGACTAGCAGTCCATAAACGCCTCTTCCTAATGCGAGCAGAGTTATATGGGTCATAATATTCGAAGAATACATGCTCGCCGAAGAAATCATCAGCCTTGAACTTTTGCTTGCGTGAGAATGGATCAGTTGGCTTTGGCAGAGGAGTGTCAGTGAGTTGCATCACGACCTCAGGAATCTCAATCATAGCTTCTTCAGGCTGAGGAATTTCTGGTTCCTCCTCAGTGGCAATCTGCGTCGTTGGTTGTTCAGCAGCAGCAGTTTCTTCAGCGCTAGTGGCTGGAATTTCCTCATGGACAGATGCAGTGGGATGAGTTTCTTCAGAGCCCATTTGTACAGTTTGTGTGGGGGACTGGCGAATTTGCTGTAGAGGGGTGAACATTGGAGAGTTTGGATGCTAACTTTCCCAGAATTCATCACTGATTACAGATGTGGAGCAGCCAACATCCACATCTTCATCTTCCATTTCTTCAACGCCAGCCTCTTTAGCTGTGAACTGAGGCATAGGCAAGGAGATGATAGGTGTTGAAGGGATCGCATCCACTTCAATTTCTTCATCCAACGGTTCAGACGAAGCAGCAGAAGGAGTTTCTTCATCAGATCCGCTGGGGATCACATATTCTTCATCAAAAGGAACAAGGTCCTTTTGATGGCCTGGTTGATGAACTTGTCATAGGCTTCATTTTCTTTAGAGCTTAAGAATCTGAAGCAGATGATGCTTTCCTTTTCTTCACTGCAGCATGCTCTGCAACCTAGGTCTTCTTCACATCTGATCCAGATGGAAGGATTGGAGTTGAAGTTGGTGCAGGAGCAGCTGAGGAATCTGGTTGATTTTCTTCAGGCACAACTGATGCAGTTGCCCTGAGTTCTTCATTTTCTTCAGGCGCAACACTAGTGGGTGCCCTGACAATTTCGTCAGTGGCTGGAATGTAGTCATCAGCCCTGGAACTCACATTTTCTTCAGCAGCCTGATTGTCATCAGTGGTGTTGGCATTTTCTGCAGTAGGCTGAGCAGATGCTTTAGCCTAAGGAATTTCCTGTTGCGTTGGGGCTGCAACATTGGAAGTGAAGTTATCCGCAAGTTTCACAAAATGAACCTTGGCTCCAAGCCAATTAGCGCGATATGCGTCAAAGTCATCACTGAGTTTCTTGATCTTAGTCTGAATAGTGACAAGTTCTTCAGTTGTCACAAAGACAACGTTTTTCTTCACATAGCGCTCTTTCTTGTACTGCGCTTTCTTGATCTACCTGGCCTTCTCAAATTTCCACATTTCTTCTTGAATGAAGTGGGTCAGCATGTGACTTTGGCAAGGAGTCAGCTTGAAGTCAAGCATGGGAGTGTTGGGGTCCTTGTGCAAAACATCAATGTAGTCAAGGATCAACTTGGGATCCAAAAGCAGTGCCACCCCTGTTCCTTTGGCTCTAGCGGCCCTGACTTGCCTGTCTCCGATGATTTCTGCAAGTTCATCATCATCAGCTTCGTCTTCATCAGACGGCACTTGGAAAGCGACTTGTTGCTTCTGAGGACTTGGGCGAGAACCTCGTCCAGCAGTGGTGTCGGTGTCAAAACCGGCAGATCTCGGGTAGGGGGTCCCGAACTATGTGTCTAGGCCGGATGGTAATAGGAGGCAAGGGACACGAAGTTTTACCCAGGTTTGGGCCCTCTCGATGGAGGTAAAACCCTATGTCCTGCTTGATGAATATTGATGATATGGGTAGTACAAGAGTAGATCTACCACGAGATCGAAGAGGCTACACCCTAGAAGCTAGCCTATGGTATGATTGTTGATGTGTACGTAGTCCTACGGACTAAAACCCTCCGGTTTATATAGACACCGGATAGGGTTAGGGTTACATAGAGTTTGTTACAATGGTAGGAGATCTACATATCCGTATCGCCAAGCTTGCCTTACACGCCAAGGAAAGTCCCTTTCGGACACAGGACGGAGTCTTAAATCTTGTATCTTCATAGTCCAGGAGTCCGGCTGAAGGTATAGTCCGGCTATCCAAACACCCCCTAATCCAGGACTCCCTCAAGTGGCCTTTGTCTTCAGCAGTGAGGGTCCAGCTGAGGAACTTGGTGCAGCTAAGGAACTAGCTGAGACACCTGAGGCAATGGAGATGCCTACAGTCCTTTGGCACTAGGCGAGATGCACAGGTGCTGAGGATTTAGAAGGAACAACTGAGGGCTTTGGCGGAGGAGCTGAGGACTTTGGAGCAACATGAGCAGCATGAGGAATTGGCCGTGAGAGCTTTGAGGATTCTGGCCGTGAGGGCATTGCTGAGGAACTTGGCCTTGAGGGCATTGTTGGTGAAGCACTTGGGTTGCACGCAGGCTTCTTTGACATAGCCTTCTTTGGCTTGACAGCAAAGGCCTCAGCAGAGGCAGCATCAGCACCAGAGTCTTCATTGAATTTCCTCAATGCTTCTTTGGCTTGCTTAGCCAACTTGGCTTGGCACTTGGCCCATTCATCAGGATAGTCCTCACCGCGCTTGAGGCTGGTGGGATCAGCGATTTGGCCAGGTGCCAATGGAGCTGTTGGGCATGGAGGATTGAGTGCGAATTTCTTCATGTACTTTGGAGTTACATACCTATACTCCCTCCACTCTATTGCCCATATCCTTTCTATTTTCTGAATGCGCACCTTGCTCTCATTCTTGGTTTCCTCAGTAGGTGTGCAGTACCCAGCATATATTTCATCAGGGATCTCAAACGCTGTATTGACCTCAGACCTCTTTCCTCCCTTCTGTGGCTTCTTACCGTCAGCCATTTTCTTTAGTTGAGGATTTGTACAATTGAATTCTCTGAAGAAGTATGCAACTTTTCTTCGAGGAACGCTGCAAATGAGTTAAGTTGATGAGAACCTAGTGATTCAGCAGCTGACATGTGTACCTGTGAACAGAGTATAGTTGCGAGGAATTTGGAGAGGTCATATGCCTTCTCAGAGGATTTTTCGAAAAGAACAAGTTTGAGGAATTTGACCAGATGAGTCTTGAAGAATTTCACTAAGCGTTCTTTGTCCTAGGTTCCAGAGTTGTATAGATCGAAGATCCACCCAGTTGAGTAATCTTGAAGAAAAATGATGCTTAGAGAAACGAATCAGGAACAGATGACTTGTGAGGTGTTTAGTGTGTGAAGCTATGAAGAAAACACCTTTGAAGATTTTGAAGATAATCATTCGAATCAACGAGGGCAGTAAAAGTTACTTTTAATTACCCTGGACGAAGAACACGACGAACTGGAGTGAGGAGATGTGAAGTTCGTCTGTGCAGATCTTCCACGCCCTAACTTGGCGGAGGAAGACGGCTACGGCGGCGGCGAGGTGAAGATTTCCGCGGTCGGCGCGAGTACGTCGGCGATGAGGTCGAGGCAGTGAAGCTCTTCCTCACAGTGGCGATGAAGTAGCGGCGGCGCTAGGGTTTGAGAAGCTCGAGCTGGAGAGAGAGGTCGAGCGGAGTAAAAGAAGTGAGGAAGGGACGGAGGGGTATTTATAGCCACGGTGAAAAACTGCTCGCCCGAAGAAATTGGACGAACATGCCCCTGACCCTTCTCATTCGCTTGACATGTGTCACCCACGTACTGAGAGGTGGAGATCGTGTGCGATCGTGGGTGAGTGGATAAGTATAACATGGGATGCGGAACGGTTTGAGCGGCAAAGCCGAAAATTTCGATAAGATAGGTTTTAAAGTTCCGTTCGCGATTTCTTCAGGTGACAAGGACACAATGAAGATTTTGAATGAGTTTCAAATAGAACGCACATGAAGAATTTGTGAATAGATTGGGTTGAGTATAGCATAGAGGGGGAAGGGTCCGATCACATTCACTTAGTAGAAAAAACCAACTTGAAGTATTAGCAATAAGTGAATGCTGTAGAGGACATAAACTTATATATATATATATATATATATATATATATATATATATATATATATATATATGTATATATATATAGCCAATGAAGAAAAACGACGGAAGCAGTGAAGACAATACAAAGTTGAAGAATATGAATAATTGAGGAAGAAGACATCAAGAAGTTGAGGGAGGCCAGATATCTGACCGCCGAGATTTTGCATTGGCTGCCTCCCCGAGGGCAGGCCGTCCCCACCCCCGAACCCAACGAGAACGTCGTGTTCGTTTCCCACTTCCTCCAAGGTCTAGGACTTCCCCTGGATCCTTTCGTCAGGGGTTTGATGTTCTACTACGGGCTAGATTTTCATGATCTAGCTCCGGACTCCTTTCTTCACATCACGACATTTATTGTCGTGTGCGAGGCCTTCCCCTGGGTCACCCCTCACTTTGGCCTATGGCTCAAGACCTTTGAAGTGAAGCCGAAGATGGTCGAGGGGCAACATGCAGCGTGTGGAGGTGCCTCAATACGCAAGATGACAGGAGCTCCATGGCCCAAAGGTTCCATCCCAGAGGTGTCTGAATTGTGGCAACAGGAGTGGTTCTACATCACGGCTCCTAGAAGTGCCAAGTGGGCGGCCCCCTGCTTTCCCCTCAGGCCCTCCACCACAGCTGATGTCATGTATCAGCAGAGGTCTGAGCTGGGGTCCAGTCAAGGACGTGCCTATACTGCAAGGCCATATTCGAGGTCTCTTCAATCGAGATTTCAGTTTGGTTGCAGTAACACAGGTTATGCTGGTTCGTCAAGTCCAGCCTTGCAAATGCCGGCCTCTTCGCCTGTGGGAGTTCAATCCCGAGGGACCACGTGCCGTTCAGAATTTTCTTGGCCTCACGCATGAGGAGATGTACAAGTCATTCTTTGGACCTCAGGTGGAGTGTTCGGAAATCACCGAGGACGTGGGCCTGAGTAGTAACCGCACCAGGTAAGGCATCTTCCGGCCGAACATACTCTCTCTACTTCGTTAGGAAGTTATTTCTGAGAGTTTGCTTTTTGACCAGGACTGGCTAACAAAGGCGAAGTTGATTCGGTGTTCGGCCCCCCTCCCTGAGGGCTTGGAAAATCTGGTATTGGAAAAGATGCTCCTGACCGCACCTTGCCCAGAGCCCTTGAAGGAAGATACTGTGGAGGATAATGCGGACGGACGCGGGCCCCCAACGCTGCCCATTCTAGCCGAGGGAGCGAGCGTCTCCACGAGGGAAGGCGACCAGAAGAGGAAAAGGACTGTGCCCGGAGATTCGGAAGCCGAAGCTTCCAAACGGGAGAAGAAATCTCCCACAAAGGGTCCTACCTTGGGGGCCGCTGTTGCCTCACAAAGTCCGCGGGGGGATCAATTCTCCCTCTAGTCGTAAGTGACCCGAAATACTTTTAATAGTACAGATATGCCATCTTTTTCTTCTGAGGAAATAACCACCGCATATATTTTTGCAGTTCGGGCCTTAGCCCCTCTCAAATGAGCTCATCTTCGGGGGATCTTCTTCCAGAGATGATGGAGAGCGAAATGCCTCCTCCGGATTCCTCCGCTCCAGAAGCGGGCGACCCTGAAGTGTCGTCGCGGAGGGCCTCTCCGAGTCCGGTGAGTCCTGAAGATAATCCCATTGACCCCCGAAGCTCCCAGTGTCCGGCTCCCGAAGAGAGCAGAAAAAAGAGTCCGGCACCGTCTAATGCGCGATCGGATGTTCTGAGGGAGTTGGTGGGGCGAGCGGCCATCTCAGATGAACACCGTGTGATGATGAATACGGTGATGGAGAGAATATCGTCCGTCGAAAGCGGATTGCATGAAGCTTTTATGAGTCTACTGACAGGCTTTGAGGTACGTAAAAGAATGTATGATAATCCTGCACCTGCTAGGTGTGCCCTGTGTAGATACTAGCCCCTGAGACTCTGGTTGTCGTTGGAAACGACGACGAACAGAGGATCATATTCCCAGGAAATAACCATACTGCCTCTATGTGCAGGTGATGGAAGCTCTGGTGGCTAGCCGGACTAGCGAGTTTGCCCATTTAGAGCGGCAGTTGGATGCGGCAGACGCCAACATCGAGCTTGTTAACAAAAGGCTTGACGAGGCACAGGGTGAGTGTGAATATCTGGTAAATGCCACATAGGAAGAGCAGCATGATGCCAATATCTTTAATATGTTGTGACTGCAGATGGAGCTACCACTGTTGACTCCTTGCGGGCAGAAGTTGCCCGAGCCAAGGAACAAGCGAGGTAGGGTAATGCGGTTGTTGTGAAGGCGGCCGAAGAGTTGCAAGCCGAGAAGGCCGCGCATGGCGAGACCCGAGACAAGATGGCCAAGATGGCTATAGAATTAAAAGCCGCCGCCGACCGTTTCCGGGTTCTTGAAAAGGAAAACCAAGCGAAGGCATCGGAGCTTGAGAAGGCTACTGCAACGAAAAAAGGATCTCCGCTCTGCTATGAGGGCAAAGAAGGAGGAGCTGCGGGAAGCCGGGGATATTGTAGCTGGGAAATCCTTTATGTTGCGGAGGAAATTCGGAGATCCACGGTATGCCCCTCTGGATCGGCTGTGGAGTTCAGAGGATGTGTATATGGATTTGGCGGCGAGCGTTGCCGATGCGGCCAAGTACTTCCAGGCTCAGACGGACCGTGGAGTAGACCAGCTATTTTGGAGACAATTCCATTCTCCCGAGCGTCCACTTTCATTGACTGACCAATTAGCCGAATGGGCCGAACTAAGTAGGTTGCCCGGACTCTCTATGAGGTCTGTTGTGGATCAGCTATGGCCGGGAAGATCAAAACCGAACAGCTATTTCAGCTTGGTGCAGTAGGTCCTTGATGTGTTGCCGCGCATTAACGCGATGAGGAGGTCGGCGTGCATAGAGGGTGCATGGATGGCCTTTGCCCGTGTTAAGGCATATTGGGCGGAGATGGATGCTACCAATGTCGCAGCACGGGATTCGGCTATAGGTCGAAAGGCTGCAGAGCACTACTTTGAAGAAGTTCTTGAGGGTGCCCGTTTGATAGAGACCCAGTGCTCAAAAAATATTATGTTTGAGTGATATGTAATCTCATTGTAAGCGAAATGCTTTTATAAATTTTTATAAGGCTGTTTTTATACTTTTGCCTGAAAGTAATATGATGGCTCCTGGGCGGCCGTTTATGTATACACGTGTATAACCTGAAAGATTGCAGCCGTCGGCTTCAACCCTCACGCATATAATGCGGAGGTGCTCGCAAAAACACGCATTCACACTTAACCCAACATCTTGGTCCTATTAAGGAGGTGATAGCGGAGCGAGAGAGGCAACCGGACTATAATGCTTTAGCACTTTCACTTAGCCATAAGAGTTTGACAGTGGGGCTATTAGATAGCCCCTGGTGGCTCCGCACTCTCCCGATCTCGGGGTGCGTACATGCCTGGCCGGGAAATGGCCCTTCGTTAAGGCGGAGGAATTCTAACATTCCCACAGGTCATCGAGTGGTTGACCAGTCTCACGCTATATCAAGACAGTCAATTTTCAGCTTTCTCTACTAAGGTGCTCGTCCGGATGAACCAGGGCACAATCGCAGTAGTTCTCCTGGTGCTACCTTAGCCGGCAAGGCGGAACGTAAGTCACCAAAACACAGGAGCCGGGCAAACCCAACATTTGACCAAAGACAATGATTCAGAGCTGATGCTGTCGGATTTCGGGTTCTGGCAGACCCTTGAGGTTCGAACACTGGGGTGCGCGCGGAGATTTCACTTCCTACCTACCTGCACCCCCCGCCTTGCTAGGATCTAAAACTAAGGCAAAAACAACACAAGAGACGCAGGGTTTATACTGGTTCGGGCCACCGTTGTGGTGTAATACCCAACTCCAGTGTGTGCTGTGGTGGATTGCCTCTTGGGCTGATGAAGATGAACAATACAAGGAAGAACATCCTCGCGAGGGTCTGTTCTTGGCTGGGGCGATGAACTGCTGGGAGGAGCTCAGTCACCTTTCTCTCTCTCTCTCTCTCTCTTCCTGATCGTCTCTATCCTTCCAAAAACCCGGCCCCCTCTCTTTCTCTGTGTGTCCGTGTATCTTGCGGGTGGCTAATCCTATTTATAGAGGCCCTGGTCCTCTTCCCAAATATCAAGCGAGAAGGGAGCCAACAATGGCGGGCTAATTTGAAAGGGGGCAGCTAGTACAAGCTACCCTGACAAAAGTAGTCTTCGCCTGCGCAAAGCTCTGGTGATGACGCCGTCTTGGGCTCCACGGTGACCTCCGTCTCGTAGTCCTCCTGGTCTTGGTCTCGTTGCACCGAAATGGCAGCCTTTGCCTGATGCCTCGGTACTCCACGGCTGCGCTTGCCCCCCCTTGCAGCAAAGTGGGAAGGAGGACACTGCACAGGCTGGCACCCGCCTGGCGCCCTCAGTCGTCATGGCTTGCGTCACGGGCACCTCGTGAGGTACCCCACCTTGGTCTCTCCGCCTCCTCCTGAGTCAGCCTAACGATGCCATGCTTGAGGAAGCTCCGCGTCATCCGCCCCACGAGGCTTGGCCCCTCGCGAGGCTCTTGGGTTTGTGTTGGTGAAGATGGGCCGCGCTGGGCCCCCTTTTGAGCCACGCCGCAAGCCGCACGCAGGCAAGTCTGGGGACCCCCGTTCCCAGAACGCCGACAGTAGCCCCCGGGCCCAAGGCGCGCCCGGACTTGGCCGTGCATGGAGGCGGAAGGGCAAGAGCGAAGCACCGCGGGCCCTAACAGTCTGCGGCCTTGGGCGCCGTGTGGCGGTTGATTGGACGTGGGCGCCTCCACTTCCCCATGGCGCCTTGGCAACTGCACGGATTGGACAAGTCCCTGCATGCAAAGTGGGTCACGATTACCTGCGATCGTGGAGGTAGGCGGTTGGGGGCGAGGAAGGCCAAGCTGGACGACGAGGCCCTGGTTCTTGCCGAGGACCGCGTGGCCTTCACGGAGATGGAGGCGAAGGCTCGCTCCTCACTGAGGATGCTTTACGACAGCGGCCTGGAGAGCCCACTGGCTGGCACCAAGGATGGCCCCGCCAAGCTGCTTCCCTTCCTGGTTCACGCTCTTGAATATGTCACCCTTGGCCTTGGCCCCACGGCCGAGGCCGAGGCGCGTGTCCTATCTTCTGCAGCACTGACGCGGGTCCTCACCCACATCTACCTTTGCGATCCCGGTGTCTACCTCGACAGCTTGCTGGAGCCAGTGAGCGGCGAGCGTGCTGCTGCCGCTGCCGAGGCCGTGAAGGGTCGCGCAAAGGCCCTGCTGGGGAAGTTCCGGGCCTTCAGCACCAAGCCGAAGCAAGGCGCTGCCGACTCCACCGCCCCGTGAGGCATGCCCGATCCGCGCTGCTCCACCGCCTACAAGTGACTCTGTCGCGGCTCCTGTCTTGCTTTTAATTCCTACACATGTATCATGCCTCGGGGAGGCGTTTAAACTTGCGTTTGGCATTGAGATAACAGTGTGGACTGTAATATTTGCTTTTGAATTCCTTGAAGTTTGCGCCTTTCCTTCCTACTTGCTTACGTTCTACGCCGGCAGACCCCGGCCCCGCGCATGCCTCACCCAGCGTTGGTCCCGACCGGAATCCAGGACGGGGCCAAGGAGTGAGGGGCCACGTGACAAGTTAGGCTCTTGAGTCACAATGCTCAGGAGTCCCCCTTGGCGCGCGAACAATAAGTAGGGAGGTGCGATGCAGGTGGATCTACCGTTCTACGTCTGCAGAGCCCAGCCGTGCGCGTACCTCACCCAGCGCTGGTCCCGACCGGAAACCAGGACGGGGCCACGGAGTGAGGGGCTACATGACCAGTTAGGCTCCTGAGTCGCGATGCTCAAGAGTCCCCCTTGACACTCAAACAGCAAGTAGGGAGGTGCAATGCGGGTGGATCTACCATTCTACGTCTGCAGAGCCCGGACGCGCACGTGCCTCACCCAGCGAAGGTCCCGACCGGAAACCAGGACGGGGCCACGGAGTGAGGGGCTACGTGACCAGTTAGGCTCCTGAGTCACGATGCTCAGGAGTCCCCCTTGACGCTCAAACGACCTTCGTACCTTGGCTCCGCTCGGGGAGAGACGCGCGACGAACCAGGCCCGGGGGGACCTGGCTGGGCGGCGTGCGCCTGGGCGTGACCCAGGCGCCGCCCCCGTGCCCAGCCCCTTCGCGCGGCACTCCCGAGGGGAGGAGTTGCGATGAGGCTAGACACTGAGCTCTGGGCTCCCTGAGGTTGATGCGGCCCGGGGGCCACCCTCAGTTGTTTATCACCAGCGCGGAGCATAGTGCTACCGTATGTGTACGGGCATTGCCGCTCCTCGGCAGTGTCGTCAGCCAGCACGGAGCATGGTGCTTCCACTGGTACGTGGGAGGGGGCCCCCCTCTGGGAGGAGCCCCCGGGGCATGTACAGCCCCGCCCTGACACGTGGCTGGCACGATAGGGCCTGGCGAGGTGTATCTGGGCACCCGTGAGCCAGCGCGGGACTCATGGGGCCCGACCTCTAGGCGGGTTGCGCCTGGCACTGGGCCTTATCTTGTGATGCGTTCCTGCAAATTTGGTTAGATGTCGGCACTCTACGTCCTCGGGTCCCGACCCTCGAGCTGGTCTCAGCCGTCGCTGGTATGCCAGGTCGCGATGCCATGGACAAGGCCAGAGGGTGAGGGCTGGAGAGCCAGTAAGAGCCCTGAGTCGCGATGCTCAGGTACCCCCCTTTAACATGCAAGTGGTCGGCATGGAGAAGAAGAGGTGCCATGGACCGGCATCAAATAATCAAGCATGGTGGGTCCAACGCATAATCGGAAATAAACGCAGATGGGATACATGCCACTGGGCCTGGCCCGAGCGACTTGGGGATCATGCAGCCTGAGGGGCGCCCCCAACAAGGTAAGCTAACGACATGGAATGAAAAAGTGGATACATGCCGCAGGGACGGACCCACGCGGCCTGGGAATAATGCAGCCCTAGGGGGGGCTCCCAGCTGGAAGTAAAACTGGAAAGGTGTCACCTGATGATGTTGAGGACGAAGGAGCGTTGATGTAGCAGGCTCGGTGGGCTGCGGGAGCCGATCCTCACGAGCCCCCAGGCCTAGGGGCCTCGGGAGGCTCTGGAGGCGCTGGAGGCTCCTCGCAGGCCATCTCCATCCCTGCTAGGGCAGCGGAACGCCTGGCCTCTCGTGCCTCCGTGATGCCCCTCATGAGGCGCTGGTATGCGTCAGCCGCGCTCGGCAAGCCGTAAAGCATGCGAACATAGATGTGGGGTGGGCCTCCGCAGCGCCCCACTCGCGAGGGCCAGAGGCGCTCCAGAGAGGCGACTCGGTTGAGCCCTGGTATGTCGATGCAGATGCGCAGCCCACCATCCTCGCCTGGATGGGGAGCCACTGCTGGCAGGCGGCAGCCGCCTTTCATGACTCTTAACTCATGTAGCTCCTGAATGGCCTCACTGACGAACTCCTGAGGATCTGGATCTCCTTGCCTTTCTCCTTCTTGAGGGAAACGTGCTTCGAAACATGCCTCTATGTGGTGCCCAAGCGCCTCCCTCGTGACCCTAGCTAGGTCGGTGGCCCTCCAGGGGAGAGCCCCTGAGCCCTGCCTGAGGAGGGCGCCGGGCGCGCTTTCCTATGCGATGGAAGGAGGATCCCCCTGGGCAGGCGCGGGCCCAGAGGGGCCTGTCTCCTGAGTGGTCGGGTCGGACGATGTCTTCTTCTTCTTAGGGGCTGTCTCAGGAGGCCTCCTTCTTCCACGACCCGGGTCTTCCAGTGACGCGGCCTGGAAGGCTCGTTCCAGGGAACACACCGCGTCCTTCTCTTCACAGGGCACCGTGATGACTCCACCACTTCCTGGCATCTTGAGGACGTTGTAGCCATGGTGAGTCACGGCCATGAACTTGGCCAGCGCTGGGTACCCAAGGATGGCGTTGTACGGCAGGCGAATGTGAGCGACGTCGAAGTCGATGATCTCGGTGCGGTAGTTGTCGCGTGCCCCGAAGGTGACAGGGAGGCGGACCTGCCCAATCGGGACCGTGGAGCCGTCGGTGATACCGGAGAAAGGCTTGGTTGGCTGAAGTTGGCTGTAGGGCACTTGGAGGTTGTTGAATGTTTCCACGGACAGGACGTTGAGCCATGCCCCGCCGTCGATGAGGGTCTTGGTGACCACCACATTGCTGATGATTGGGGAACAAAGCATCGGGAGGACTCCAGCTATAGCCGCACACTTGAGCTGATCTGCTGAGCTGAATGTGATGGCGCACGCCGACCACCTGAGAGGGCGCGTGGCTTCGAGCTTGGGGAGGACTGCATTCACTTCGCGGGCGAACTGCTTGAAGATGCGCTGGGAGGCTGGGGCTTGTGCCCCGCCCAGGATGCAAGCGATAGCGCGCGGCTCCTGGAAGCCCCCAGCCCCCTCGTCCTGGTGGCGGTCTTCGTTTCTTCTTGGCTGCGGCGGCAGCGGTGGGAGGCCTGCGTTGCCTTGTGGGCGATCCTCGCGAGGCTGATCCCTCCAGTCCTCCTCGCGAGGCTGATCTCTCCAGCCTCCCTCGTGAGGCGGGTCTTGCCAGTGATCCTCACGAGGTTGGTCGCGCCACCCTTGGCGCGGGCCACAGTCTTCCCAGCGTCCTGCGTTCCTTCCTCCTCCTCGGCCATAGCCCCAGTCACTGCGGTCAGGGCGACGGCCGATCCTTCCTTCTCGCACGGCTCGGAGCTCTTGACATTCGTTGGTGTTGTGGGTGTGGAGGTCGTGGTACACACAGTACCGGCCGCCCTTGGGAGGTTCTGGCTGATCTCTGCCTTGCTTGGTGTCTGGTTCTACTGCGAGCACGGCAGCCCCCTTGCGCTTCACATCCTTGGCCTTGGGCTTCTTCTCTTCTGGGTCTGCGGTAGGCAGCTCGAGGAGGGAGAGACGCCTTTCCTCGGCCCTGGCGCACTTGGTCGCCAGGTTGAACAGCTCCAAGGAAGTGCACAGGTCTTCATGCATCGCCAGCTCCTCCTTCATCTTGACGTCGCGGACGCCGTCGGAGAAGGCCGAGATGATGGCCTCCTCGGTCACCTTGGGAATCTTGAGGCACGCGTTGTTGAAGCGCTGGATGTACTTCTGCAGGGTCTCCCTGGGCTGTTGCTTGATGCGGCGCATGTCGCTTACGGCGGGTGGCCCGTCGCGAGTGCCTTGGAAGTTGGCGATGAAGCGGGTGTGCATCTCGTCCCAGGAGGAGATTGTGCCTGGTGCCAGGTTCAGGAGCCAGGTGCGGGCCCCGTCCTTGAGTGCCATGGGGAACCAGTTCGCCATGACCTTCTCGTCGCCGTTGGCAGCTTCGATGCCAAGCTCATAGAGCTGAAGGAACTCCGCAGGGTCAGTCGTGCCATTGTAGCGAGGAGGCAAGTCTGGCTTGAACTTGCCGGGCCACGCAACGCTGCGTAGCTCGGCGGTGAAGGAGCGGCAGCCTGCTGTGGCCACGGGAGGCCTTGGATGACGGGGAGCATGGTCTTGCATGTCCCCACGCGCTGCAGCTGGGAGCAGCGCGGGGTCTTGACGCGCGCGAGCAGGAGCATGGTCGCGACGTGCTGGAGCAGGGAGCGCCCGGGCAGTTTCTTGCGGGCGAGGGACTTCTTGACAGCTCTGCTCTTGCTGCACTGGCGCCTGACGGAGCGGGTTCCGCCCAGGGGCCACGCGCCTTGGATCCATGGCGCCTTCGTGAGGAGGAGGCGGTCGGGGCGCCGCCGAAGCTTCATTGCCCGCGCGGGGCGGGTTGCGGCGTAGCGGAACGAACGGCGTAGGAGAGCCCCCTACGGCGCGGAGGAGCTCGGCAACGCGGTCGAGCCATTCTTCATAGACGTCGTCGACGGGGCGGTAGCGCAGGAGCTCGTTCGCCGCGATGAGTGCAGCTCGAGCCTCCATGGACGCGCGGAGCACGCGGGACGAAGAACCAGCTGGGGTAAGCGAGGGAGTCGCGGTGCGGCCGTCTTGTCGCACGGACGGATGCTGGGACGATGCTTGCCGCTCGTCCCCCGTCGGGCCGGTGGCGGCGTTGACAGCAGGTGACGGGGATCGGCAAGGGCGCCCGCCGTCAGGGGCCGTCTGGGCGACGCGGGAAGTGAGCGCGGCCCGGCGCTCGGCGCGGGCCCGACGAGCGTCAGACATGGGCGTGATGGTCGGAGGAGAACGGGGTGGTGGAAAACGAATGCCGGCACACCCCTACCTGGTGCGCCAAATGTCAGATTTCGGGTTCCGGCAGACCCTTGAGGTTCGAACACTAGGGTGCGCGCGGAGATTTCGCCTCCTACCTACCTGCACCCCCTGCCTTGCTAGGATCTAAAACTAAGGCAAAAACAACACAAGAGACGCAGGATTTATACTGGTTCGGGCCACCATTGTGGTGTAATACCCTACTCCAGTGTGTGGTGTGGTGGATTGCCTCTTGGGCTGATGATGATGAACAATACAAGGAAGAACAGCATCGCGAGGGTCTGTTCTTGGCTGGGGCGATGAATTGCTGGGAGGAGCTCAGTCACCTTTCTCTCTCTCTCTCTCTCTCTCTTCCTGATCTTCTCTATCCTTCCAAAAACCCGGCCCCCTCTCTTTCTCTGTGTGTCTGTGTATCTTGTGGGTGGCTGATCCTATTTATAGAGGCCCTGGTCCTCTTCCCAAATATCGAGCGGGAAGGGAGCCAACAATGGCGGGCTAATTTGAAGGGGGACAGCTAGTACAAGCTACCCTGACAAAAGTAGTCTTCGCCTGCGCAAAGCTCTGGTGATGACGCCGTCTTGGGCTCCACGGTGACCTCCGTCTCGTAGTCCTCCTGGTCTTGGTCTCGTTGCACCGAAATGGCAACCTTTGCCTGATGCCTCAGTACTCCACGGCTGCGCTTGCCCCCCCTTGCACCCAAGAGGGAAGGAGGACACTGCGCGGGCTCGCACCCGCCTGGAGCCCTCGGTCTTCATGGCTTGCGTCACGGGCACCTCGTGAGGTACCCCACCTTGGTCTTTCCGCCTCCTCGTGAGTCAGCCTGACGAGGCCGTGCCTGAGGAAGCTCCGCGTCATCCGCCCCGCAAGGCTTGGCCCCTCGCGAGGGTCTTGGGTTTGTGTTGGTGAAGATGGGCCGCACTGGGCCCCCTTTTGAGCCATGCCGCAGGCCGCAGGCAGGCAAGTCTGGGGACCCCTGTTCCCAGAACGCTGACAGATGCATATAGGGCCAAACTCGCGACGCCGAACACTCCCTAAGGTATTCGGTCTTTGTGGTATAAACCGGGCCTAAATAGTGGCCTTTGTAAGAAGCCCTGTGTGTCCAGGTACGTGCATTTTTCTGGCGTGGCCACATGCCAAGACGTCAGCATCCTTCTCAACGGTGGATATGTATCAACAAGAGACAGTAAAAAAGGTTTACGCAGGGTCTTAATCTAAAAAGAATCCTTGGAGTGGGTCCCTGCTGCACGTCTGCGCCTATGTCTCCGTTGTGCCGTATCCTGGATGGGTGTAGCACGATGATCGTCTGTAAAAGAGGGGAAGTTAAGTGAAAAAGTTGTCGTGCAAAAGGATATTTTTAAAGAAACCATGTATAATTCAAGATGATAAGAAATTGCCACTTGTCTGCGCGCGTTGAGCCCCTTGTATTGACAAATAGGGGTGTGACCACTTATTTCCGTATAAATAGCGGCGCCGGACTTGATTAGTTGTATCTGAGGTCTTGACGACCTATTGGATGCTTTTGTTTGTCCGGGCGCCTTTAGTGTGCAGCGGCCAAGGCAGCCTCACTCTCTTTGGCGCGCAGAGATCGCTTGATATTTCCGTGCACTGTAACATGGACCGGGCATCTTGAGTGTGAGGGAGGCGTAGTGTGGTATTGCATTAAAGCGAGCGAAAGCTTCGCGTCTGAGTAGTGCTTGATACCCACTTTGAAACGGAGCGATGTGGAAAGTTAAATGCTTGCGACGAAAGTTATCGGGGGAGCCGAATGTAACTTGCAGTAGAAGGGAGCCCGTACAATGAGCCCCTGGGCTTGGCATTACTCCTTTAAAGGTAGTATTGCTATGGAGAATTTGTGTTGGGTCTAGCCCCATCCCGCGGATTGTATCCTGATATATTAGGTTTAGGCTATTGCCGCCGTCCATCAAGACCCTTGTGAAGTGATATCCGCCAATTACTGGGTCTAATACCAGGGCAGCCCATCCTGCGTGTCAGATACTTGCTGAGTAATCACGATGGTCGAAAGTGATCGGTTGAGATGACCAGTGGCAGGACTTCGTAGTGATAGGCACTTGGGTATACTTTCCTGGGAGTGCCGGATTGTTTTTTCCCTTGATTACGTGTAACACGTTTACTGTTTTGACTTCTGGTGGAAATTGCTTTTGTTCCCCCGTGTCTTGCTTGGGGGGCTCGTCCTCGTCTTCACTTGGTGTATCCTCCTCCTTGTGTACGGCGTTGAGCTTGCCGGACTGCTTGAACACCCAACATTCTCTGTGGGTATGATTATCAGGTTTACCAGTGGTACTATGAATCTAACATACTTGGTCCAGAATTTTATTAAGGCTGGACAATTCGTCCCTGGTGCCTTTAGGGGGCGGCTTTTGGCCTGGCCAAGAGCGCTTGAATCCGGCATTTACTGCCGTGCCCTTCGTGTTGTCTTCTTTGTTCCGGCGTTTGTTATTGCTGTTGCGCCGTGATTTCCCGTTCCCATCTCTAACTTCAGATGTACTGGGGTCGTTGGTGCTGCATCTGGCTAGCCAGCTGTCCTCCCTCGCGCAAAAGCGGGTCATGAGGTTTGTTAATGCGGCCATCATTCTCGGCTTATTTTGGCCGAGGTGTCTGGTGAGCCATTCATCACGGACGCTATGCTTGAAAGCTGCTAAGGCTTCGGCGTTCGGACAGTCGACAATCTGGTTCTTTTTGGTAAGAAACCTGTTCCAAAGCTTTCGGGCTGACTCTTCGGGCTGTTGAGTTATATGACTCAAATCGTCCACATCCGGAGGTCGGACATAAGTCCCTTGAAAATTTGCCCGAAAGGCGTCTTCGAGCTCTTCCCAACTTCCAATGGAGCTTTCGGGGAGGCCTTTGAGCCAGTGACGAGCTGGCCCTTTGAGCTTGAGGGGTAGGTACTTGATGGCGTGGAGATCATCTCCTCGAGCCATATGGATATGAAGGATGTAGTCCTCAATCCAGACCCCAGGGTCTGTTGTTCCGTCGTATGCCTCTATGTTTACGGGCTTGAATCCATCTAGAAATTCGTGGTCTAGCACCTCATCGGTGAAACATAGGGGGTGTGCGGCACCCCTGTAGCTAGGTGTACCGCGTTGTTCGGATGTTTGTTGTGTTGCATTGTATGTTGGGGCGTGCTTGCATGGTCCATAGATGGATCTTGTTGCACCGTCCTTTGGGTGCGAGCCCTTGCATTGGTTGCGTGTTGTATGGTGAGCGGCGTTGTATGCCGCTCGGTGTTGGTAGGGGGGTCGTCTATCCGACCAAGTGGCTGCTTTGACATTTGGTTCTGGGGGGTCTGAGGCCTCCTCAATGAATTTGGGTAGCAGCTTCCGCTTTGGGTAGCTCTTGTAGGGGCGATTGTCGCCATACTTTGCTGTTGTGTTGAGTATTTTACTCCATCTGAATTGGAGTGTGTCTTGCACGGCCTTGAGCCTTTGCTTCTGTTTTTTCAGACTCCTTGTGGTGGCAACAAGCCTTTTACGGGCAGTCTACTGCTCCGGGTACCTGTCCGGCATTATGTCATCCGGATCATTATCCTTGATAGAATTTGTTTGTTCGGTTTGATTATCCGGATTGCCGTTGTCCGGCAGCGGTTCGCCCTGCTCTAGTGCTGGGTCTGTGTGATTGCTATTTCTGTCGAGGCGGGATTTGGGGCGGCGCTTGCGTCGCCGCTTTGACTGCTTTTCGAGGGAACAAGCCTTCGGTGCGTCCTTCCGCTCCTTGTCGTCATCTTTTGGTGCGTCCACCATGTATACGTCATATGACGAGGTGGCGTTCCAGTGCCCAATAGGCGCTGGTTCTTCATCGTCTCCTTCATCGGCGTCCATACCGTCGATGTCTTTGGAGTCGAGGTCGAGCATGTCGGTTAAATCGTCGACAGTGGCTACAAAGTGGGTGGTGGGTGGGCTATGAATTTCGTCATCGTCCGTACCCCAACCTTGCTGACTGTGGTTCGGCCAGGGCTCTCCTGATAAAGAGAGAGACTTTTGTGTCTTCAGAATATCGCTGAAAGGCTAGTGCTGGAAGATGTTCGCGGCAGTAAACTCCATGATCGGCGCCCAATCGGATTCGATCGGCAGGGGCGCGGAGGGTTCGGGGTCCGGAGAGGAGTCCGGCTCCTTGGAGTCACGAGTCTCGCGGAGTGCGGGGCTGGTGTTCGGCTCAATCGCCGTTGGGATCGCAGCCCCCGAGGCAGCGTCCAACCACCCATCCTCGATCGGCGCAGTTGGCTCCGAATTAAGGGTCGAAGCCGATGCGGGTGCGGCCTCCAGGGCACTGTTCGGCGGCAGAGTTAGATCATGCTCGTCGGGACAGTGCGACGCGCTTGGCAGTGGCTCGAATCCGTTGAAGATCAAGTCCCCGTGGATGTCAGCCATGTAGTTTAAACTTCCAAATCTGACCTGACGGTCAGGGGCGTAGCTTTCGATCTGCTCCAGATGGCCAAGTGAATTGGCCCGCAGTGTGAAGCTGCCGAAGACGAAGATCTGTCCGGGGAGGAAGGTCTCACCCAGGACTACATCGTTATTGGTGATCGTAGAAGCCATCGAGCCTGACGGCGACGACATAGAGGAACTCTCAATGAAAGCACCAATGTCGGTGTCAAAACCGGCGGATCTCGGGTAGGGGTCCCGAACTGTGCGTCTAGGCCGGATGGTAACAGGAGGCAAGGGACACGAAGTTTTACCCAGGTTTGGGCCCTCTCGATGGAGGTAAAAGCCTACGTCCTGCTTGATTAATATTGATGATATGGGTAGTACAAGAGTAGATCTACCACGAGATCGAAGAGGCTAAACCCTAGAAGCTAGCCTATGTATGATTGTTGATGTGTACATTGTCCTACGGACTAAAACCCTCCAGTTTATATAGACACCGGATAGGGTTAGTGTTACATAGAGTCGGTTACAATGGTAGGAGATCTACATATCTGTATCGCCAAGCTTGACTTCCACGCCAAGGAAAGTCCCTTCCGGACACAGGACGGAGTCTTCAATCTTGTATCTTCATAGTCCAGGAGTCCGGCTGAAGGTATAGTTCGGCTATCCGAACACCCCCTAATCCATGACTCCCTCAAGTGGCCTTTGTCTTCAGCGGTGAGGGGCCAGCTGAGGAACTTGGTGCAGCCAAGGAACTAGCTGAGACACCTGAGGCAATGGAGATGCCTCCAGTCCTTTGGCACTAGGCGAGATGCACAGGTGCTAAGGATTTAGAAGGAACAACTGAGGGCTTTGGCGGAGGAGCTGAGGACTTTGGAGGAACAGGAGCAACATGAGGAATTGGCCGTGAGGGCATTGCTGAGGAACTTGGCTTTGAGGGCATTGTTGGTGAAGCACTTGGCTTGCGCGCAGGCTTCTTTGACATAGCCTTCTTTGGCTTGATAGCAAAGGCCTCAGCAGAGGCAGCAGCAGCAGCAGAGTCTTCATTGAATTTCCTCAATGCTTCTTTGGCTTGCTTAGCCAACTTGGCTTGGCGCTTGGCCCATTCATCAGGATAGTCCTCACCGCGCTTGAGGCTGGTGGGATCAGCGATTTGGCCAGGTGCCAATGGAGCTCTTGGGCATGGAGGATTGAGTGCGAATTTCTTCATGTACTTTGGAGATACATACCTGTACTCCCTCCACTCTCTTGCCCATCTCCTTTCTATTTTCTGACTGCACACCTTGCGCTCATTCTTGGTTTCCTCAATAGGTGTGCAGTACCCAGCATATATTTCATCAGGGATCTCAAACGCCGTATTGACCTCAGGCCTCTTTCCTCCCTTCTGTGGCTTCTTACCGTCAGCCATTTTCTTCAGTTGAGGAATTTGGACAATTGAATTCTCTGAAGAAGTATGCAACTTTTCTTCGAGGAACGCTGCAAATGAGTGAAGTTGATGAGAACCTAGTGATTCAGCAGCTGACATGTGTACCTATGAACAGAGTATAGTTGCGAGGAATTTGGAGAGGTCATATACGTTCTCAGAGGATTTTTTAAAAAGAACAAGTTTGAGGAATTTGACCAGATGAGTCTTGAAGAATTTCACTAAGCGTTCTTTGTCTTAGGTTCCAGAGTTGTATAGTTCGAAGATCCACACAGTTGAGGAATCTTGAAGAAAAATGATGCTTAGAGAAACGAATCAAGAACAGATGACTTGTGAGGTGTTTAGTGTGTGAAGCTATGAAGAAAAACACCTTTGACGATTTTGGATATAATCATTCGAATCAACGAGGGCAGTAAAAGTAACTTTTAATTACCCTAGACGAAGAACACGACGAACTGGAGTGAGGAGATGTGAAGTTCGTCTGTGCAGATCTTCCATGCCCTAACTTGGCGGAGAAAGACGGCTACGGCGGCGGCGGAGTGAAGATTTCCGCGGTCAGCGCGAGTACGTCGGCAACGAGGTCGAGGCAGTGATGCTCTTCCTCACGGCGGCGATGAAGTAGCGACGGCTCTAGGGTTTGAGAAGCTCGAGCTGGAGAGCGAGGTCGAGCGGAGTAAGAGAAGTGAGGAAGGAACGGAGGGGTATTTATAGCCACGGTGAAAAACTGCTCGCCCTAAGAAATTGGACGAACATGCCCCTGACCCTTCTCATTCGCTTGACATGTGTCACCCACGTACTGAGAGGTGGAGATCGTGTGCGATCTTGGGTGAGTGATAAGTATAACGTGGGATGCGGAACGGTTTGAGCGGCAAAGCCAAAAAATTTGATAAGATAGGTTTCAAAGTTCCGTTCGCGATTTCTTCAGCTGACAAGGACACTGTCGGTGTCAAAACCGGCAAATCTCGGGTAGGGGGTCCCGAACTGTGCGTCTAGGATCGATGGTAACAGGAGGCAAGGAACACGATGTTTTACCCTGGTTCGGGCTGTCTTAATGGAGGTACAACCCTACGTCCTGCTTGATTAATATTGATGATATGGGTAGTACAAGAGTAGATCTACCACGAGATCAGAGAGGCTAAACCCTAGAAGCTAGCCTATGGTATGATTGTCTATGTGTATGTTGTATATTCTATCGACTAGCCTGGCCCTGGTTTATATAATGCACCAGAGGCCTAGGTTAACAAGAGTCCTAGCTGAATACGCCGGTGGCGAGAAGTCCTTGTCTTGAACGCCAAGTCTTTGTGGAATCTTCCTTGTATGCGGCAGCTGTCCGAACTGGCCCATGAGTATACGGCCATGGGGGGCCTCGGCCCAATCTAATAGATCGGGAGACGATGTGGTGAGTACCCCCTAGTCCATGACACCGTCAGTAGCCCCCTGAACCGGTCTTCAAGTTAGGGACACTCCTCGATTCTTCCGAACTGCTCTTTATCTTCGGTCGTCGGTCTTGAAAACTGGTTCAACAAATGTTCTTTATCTTCAATCTTGAGGATCGCCGAAATGCATTCGACGAGTTTACACGTCGGGTATCTGAGGAGCCCCTTTAAGTTTCCGGCCTTTACCAATGCCTTGTTATTTTTATGCCACACCTCGGGTTTGAAGTTGTTCCTGGGCGGCAGCGTCCTCTTGCGTCCGAGCTCCAACCCCAGACTGTATTCGAGGTATCTTTTGCAACCGAGCACCAACGCTGGACCGCTTCCCAGCTCTAACATCGGAATGTATCCGAGCTCCAACGCCGGACTATGTATCCGAGCTCCAACGTCGGACTGTATCCGAGCTCCAATGCCGGACTATATCCGAGGTATCGTAAACCACCTCGGTTCAAAGAAGTTTGAAGGAGTTTAGCCGAGCTTAATGCCGGAAATGCCCTCTATGGAGCCAGCCACTAGCGCCCGAGCTTTATGCCGGGCTGCTTCCGAGGTGGTGCACCACCCCGAATGTGGGCCGATTTTTGTGAATATTTTTTATTGGTGCAATTTATTCTCTGCTGAGATATATAGCCAGTAGCCCTCAAGGTGTGTATCGGTCTAAAACCTGATTGCATGTGAAGGATGACGTAAGACCGCTGATCCCAGTAGCCGCTGAGACTCAGGTTGATTTGCAAAATCGGCCTGAGGATCAAGTCCAAGCTCGGCAGAATACTTCGGGACACTAAAAGCGGCGTGCTTAGTCCTCGAGACTCAGGTTGGGTGCGGCCGACCAACCTGAGGATCAAAATCTCCTCGGAAACTATATTGCACATAAAATTTTCTGCATTGGACAAGCAATGCAGTAGCCCCCGAGACACTGGTCGGGTGGTAACACCAGATCTGGGGATCAATGTGCCCCTTTATGTAAATAATAAGCCCGAAGCCCAGTAGCCCCCGAGCCTTAATGCGGGCACAGGTGCCCGAATTAAGGATCAATATCCATAGTAAAATCACAAATTATGTGTAATGACTCTATGTATCCAAGTACTTTACGTCATTAATGCTCGGATCCGCATTGTACAAAACTTTGTTGACCGACCATCAACTTCCACCTCCTCGACCAGTAGCCGAGGAGTGTTTGTCCTACTTTATAAAGCCTTTATGAGGGCAAAGATTTACAACAAACAAGGCAATCTGGCCATACGGTTTTATAAACAAAGGTACGTAGAGAGTTATATTACTGTTTAACAGAGGAAATGTCTTCCAAAGAAAATAGTCCCGCTATCGGTTCCTTTCTTTGGGTGGTCATGCTAAGCATGATCATTAAACCTCAGCTCTAATGTAGGAGAAAAATATTGAGGATTTAGTTTGGGAGGCCAGTTAATAGCCCCCGGTAGTGTTTGGCGACAGTCAGGGTCAAGCCATAAACACTTCGGCCAATGTTATGAACGGCCCATCATTTAACATAGTCATCGGATCGCTGACCAGTTTACGCTTATTGTGAAAGTCAGTTTTCGGCTTTCTCCACTGAGGTGCTTAACCATGTGAGCTGGAAGCACAATCGCAGTGGTTCTCCCTTTGCACGCCTAGCCGAATAAAACAGAACGTAGGAAGCAAGTGCAGGAGCCGGGCAACCCAACTATTGACCGAAGACACAATTCGAAACCGATGCATATATAGCAATATCTGAGAATGTTTTTGCCGAATCCCTAAAGGTGTCTGGCGTTGCACTGCGAGACTAATGCTGGAAAAGCACAAATAGTTTAAAAGTGCCAAAAAGTTTGGAAAACCAAGAAACGTCAGTAAAAACATGACGTCCGAACAATATCAAGTGTTCGGTGCCAATCCGAAAGTTGGTCTTAGAAAAAAGAAGTGCTTCTATCATGCTTTAACATGATACATTCTATCTCAAGACTTCGAGCGGGTCAGCCTATGGCTTCGACCTCCTATCCCGAGGGCGGAGTACTTCTCATCAGGCCAGTTTAGCAAACTAAACTCTAGCGGCTTTGAGAGAGAAATTAGGCTCCCTAGCTAGTGACCGCACACTCATGTCGAAAAAAGGAGTGATAAATAATAATAATAAAACTTTGCAACGACTAAGAAGAAGAACACTTATTATAAAATGGCTCAAATAAACTTAAGAGCCCCCAAGTGACTTGGTAGAAGAATGATTGCATGTACCGAAGTACTTATATCATATCTATGTTCAAACGAACTTTAAACGCGTCTTAACCGACCGTCAGCTTCTCCCTCTTCGGTCAAGGACCGAAAAGTGTTATGTACTCCATCGGTCGAGAATATCGACGGTGTTTCCAATAACCAGGCAATCAGGCCATAAGGCTGTAACAGACAAAGCGCGCTCAGGGAACTTATGCTATATTACCGTGAAGTGTAAGAAGCATCTTCGAAGAAAATAGTACCCCCACCGGTACCTTTCTTCGGTGCTCATTGTTATTATGAGACTTGTGCAATAGATTTTTTGTACTCATGAGTTCCGTTGTGTGCCGACCATCATTGAAAACTATAAGAGCGCTAGCATTCGGCTTCACCCAGTCTGAGGTCCGGCTCGGGCGACCCGATCGTGACAATCGTAGAGGTGCTCCCTTTACTCCCTAGCCGAACAATCGGGAACATAGGGGTAAACACAGGAGCGAGGCAACCCAGCTTGCAAATCGCTTAAGTCAATATGGTGCATATTGTGGCGTAATACACGAACAAGGAACGAAGCCGTACAAGTATAATCATATGCAAGTGGAAAAGCTTCATGAAGGAAGCCCCCAAATGAATTGGGTATTTGAATTTATGCGTCACAAACAAAGTTTGGACAATGAAATTTTTTACAAAAAACTTTTTTCCAAAAAAGTATAATGCTTGGTCGAACCGAACACAAGTTAGAAATTAAATCTTTGAAGATGAAAGCGACTTAGCTGGTTAATGTGTCCGGTATTGATGACGCGGTCCGAGCTTGATGCGGGGCAAGGTTCCATCCCCCAAGCTGGTCCCGAGGTGGCGGAGCGGAGAGCTCGACACACCGAAGTGCTGACATAGCACGGTCAATGCAGACCGGCAGAGTGACGCCGAAGTCCCGGGATCATTTTCCTGTGCACAAAAAATAGTGCAAACCGGAGATAATGGTAATAATGATAATTAAAACAATGTTGCAAAATAAATAATTTATGCAAAGTGAGGAATAGAAGAAAGATGGCCTGGCGCTGAAGTCAATGTCGATGCAGGGCGTCAGCGTGATGTAGTAAAGGCGTGGCAAAGCCTGAATTCACAGGTCGGTCCGAGCTCCGGATGCGGCGTTCGCTGGACTATGTATGGGAACTGATCGAACCACCACACGACCGTCGTTAATGCGGTCACCATTTGATAGACCTGTGTACATATCATGGACAAAGCAGAGTAATAATTCCTTGGGAAAAATGAACCCAAACAAGCAAAAAATACTAGGATTAATAGCACCTGGTTTATTTGTTGTAGCAATCCGAAGGAAGGTGATTCCCAAAATTGGGACTCGCTACACACACCCATTGCCTGATGGGCGATAAAACGACGGCATGGCAATGCTGGTAAAGGTTGACTCGCCGAGGCAAAGCCCTCGGCCCAGCTAACGTGACGGAGCTGGTCGGCTAGTGATGCCGAAGTGTCCGGAGTAGGTTGATGAAGAGATGGCGAAGCCCCCGGTCCAGCCAAGATGTCGAAGCCTCGACGTCAGCCGATGAGTCGAAGTAGGTGGCGTGATGGACACCAGCTTGAAGAAGCAATAGTGCGGCCCTGTCGATGCAGGTCGTGACGTGGTCGATGCCGGCTTGATGAAGCGACCGTGCGGCGATGCCGGTATGCCCGCTCCGTGTAATCCGTGGGGCGGCAATGTTGATGATGATTTATCCTTCGCGATGCCGGACTCTTGTTCGGCTTGCCGAGACGATGATCCGAAGAAGTTGAGCTCGGCTAAAGTGACGACGTGTCTAGCGCAGGTCGGCAGCCGTGGAGTAATATTGCCGGACTGGTTTGACACCAGCATGATGTTGAAGATCATGTTCAAAAAAATTTAAAGTTAGTGGGATGTGTTTGGGAACAAAACACAATACCCATACAAAACTTCCTTCAAAAGGGATGTGCGAAATCCCGTTCATAAAAAAGATGAACTCGGGTCGGATTCGTTTTCGCGCAAAAAACATATCCGAAAAGTGATGCACTAATCGGAAGGTTCCCGGAGTTTGGACGGTCGGATCGAGCTGAAATTTTGAGAGGTGGTAGATATAGGAATTCCGCAGCCGATAAGCGGTTGGATCTTCCAAAGGACGTCCAGGCTAGAAGCTGGACACCACGCCATAAACTCATCCAAATTCCCATCCAGATTTGACAGGGCTCCGGTATATCGTGGATTGCCAGAGATTCCTCCATCGGAACTCGACAAAATTTTCCAGGGTTGTTATAGACTCAATTCCGCATAATTCCACCAAAGAGATCATCAAAGCGATACTCGAGAAGGTGGTGGCGGCAGATACGAGTTCGCTGTCCAAAAAAAACAGCACGGTCACTTGAGGGCAATGTTGACGTTGAGCTCCCGAGCTCCATAGATGATTCCTCCATGATATTGATAGAGATCGGAGTTGATGTTTGATGAAGGCCCTCGTACGAACATGGTGATCCGAACACGGGGCGCAATTCTTGGTCGAACCAAGGTGACCAGTCGAACTGGTGACGAAGACGCCGAAGTCGTAGTTGATCTGCAGGCGAGCCATCGATCCTTTTGTCGATCACACAGCAGAACTCTCAATGAAAGCACCAATGTCGGTGTCAAAACCGGCGGATCTCGGGTAGGGGGTCCCAAACTGTGCGTCTAGGATCGATGGTAACAGGAGGCAAGGAACACGATGTTTTACCCGGGTTCAGGCCCTCTTAATGGAGGTAAAACTCTATGTTCTGCTTGATTAATATTGATGATATGGGTAGTACAAGAGTAGATCTACCACGAGATCAGAGAGGCTAAACCCTAGAAGCTAGCCTATGGTATGATTGTCTATGTGTATGTTGTATATTCTATCGACTAGCCTGGCCCTGGTTTATATAATGCACCAGAGGCCTAGGTTAACAAGAGTCCTAGTCGAATACGCCGGTGGGGAGAAGTCCTTGTCTTGATCGCCAAGTCTTTGTGGAATCTTCCTTGTATGCGGCAGCTGTCTGAACTGGCCCATGAGTATACGGCCATGGGGGGCCTCGGCCCAATCTAATAGATCGGGAGACGACGTGGTGAGTACCCCCTAGTCCATGACACCGTCAGACACAATGAAGATTTTGAACGAGTTTCAAATAGAACGCACATGAAGAATTTGTGAATAGATTGGGTTGAGTATAGCATAGAGGGGGAAGGGTCCGATCACATTCACTTAGTAGAAAAAACCAACTTGAAGAATTAGCAATAAGTGAATGCTGTAGAGGACATAAACTTATATATATATATATATATATATATATATATATATATATATATATATATATATATATATATAGCCAATGAAGAAAAACGATGGAAGCAGTGAAGACAATACAAAGTTGAAGAATATTAATAATTGAGGAATTTCAACTTTTGGTGGTGGCGTGACCCACCGTATAAGAATGATGATTTCAGACACCGCGTACAATTATCGTAGGGTTCTTAGAATCAAATTCTTCATTAATTTCTTCACACTAAGAGTGTTGTTCTTCATTGAATTGAAGAAAAATGTTTCTTCATGTGTTGCACATCTAAGTCATCAATTTTGCATAAGTGTTAGGATGAGTGTCCTTTTCAAAGAACATTCGAATATTCTAGGATATTTAGCTCACATCGCAACTTGCTAAATCTCTTCTCATCCAAGGGCTTTGTGAAGATATCGGCTAGCTGTTCTTCAGTCTTCACATGCTCAATAGAAATGTCACCCTTCAACACATGATCACGAAGAAAATGATGAAGAATCTGAATGTGCTTTGTCTTCGAGTGCTGAACTGGGTTGTGAGCAATCTTGATGGCACTCTCATTGTCACAGTAGAGAGGCACATTCTTCATGTTGACGCCGTAGTCCTTGAGAGTTTGCTTCATCCATAGCAATTGGGCACAGTAAGAACCAGCGGCAATATACTCAGCTTCAGCAGCAGATAGTGATATGCAGTTCTGTTTCTTCGAGGACCAACAAACCAAAGATCGTCCGAGGAAATGACATGTACCAGATGTTGACTTGCGGTCCACATGATCACCAGCATAGTCAGAGTCAGAATATCCAATGAGATCAAAAGCCGAGCCCTTGGGGTACCATAATCCAAGTGTTGGTGTGTGAGCTAGATATCGAAGAATATGCTTCATAGCCTTATGGTGTGATTCCTTCGGTATAGCTTGAAATCGGGCACACATGCAAACACTAAGCATTATATCTGGCCTAGATGCACATAAGTACAATAAAGAACCAATCATGGAGCGGTATACCTTATGATCGAAGTCAATACCATTTTTATCAGTGCACAAATGGCCATTTGTGGGCATAGGAATTTTGACGCATTTGCAATCTTGCATGCCGAATTTCCTCGGTACATCCTTGAGGTATTTCTCCTGAGATATGAATATGCCATTGCGTTGTTGACGAATTTGAAGACCTAAGAAGAATTTCAACTCTCCCATCATAGACATTTGGTATTCTTCACTCATCATATAGGCAAATTCATCACGGGTTTGAAGCCTTTCATCATGAGGAATTCGTTCAAAGTATCATACCACACCCGTGGGGCCTGCTTGAGGCCATAGAGGGCCTTGTTGAGTCTGAAGACTTTGTCAGGATTCTTTGGATCTTCAAAACCTGGGGGTTGAGCAACATATACTTCTTCCTCGGGCTTACCATTGAGGAATGCACTTTTCACATCCATTTGATATAAAGTGATATCATGATGGTTAGCATAAGCAAGTAATATGCGAATAGCCTCAAGCCTAGCAATAGGTACAAAAGTTTCATCGAAATCAATTCCTTCAACCTATGTGTAGCCTTGAGCTACAAGCTGTGCCTTATTCCTCACCACAAGGCCATTTTCATCTTGCTTGTTGCGGTAGATCCACTTTGTGCCGATGATATTGTGCTTGCGAGGATCTGGATGTTTGACCAGTTCCCAGACATTGTTGAGCTCGAACTGATGTAATTCTTCTTGCATGGCCTAAATCCACTCAGGCTCCAGAAATGCTTCATCTACCTTAGTGGGATCTGTAATAGAGACAAAAGCATAGTGCCCACAAAAGTTAGACAAATGTGAAGCTTTTGAGCGTGTGAGAGGACTTGGCGCTTTGATGTCATTGATGATCTTTTCAACTTGCACTTCTTTTGCAATGCGAGGATGAGCTGGTTGCTTTTGAAGAATTTGATCAGCGTTTTCTTTAGCACCATTTTCTTCAGCATTTTCTTCAGGTGCATTAGCTCAACGTTCTTCATGTTTTGGAATGAATTCTTCAGCAGATTCTTCAGTAGGAATGACATCCTCAGTAGCCTTGAACTTGATAGTTTCCTCAGGTGTTGGTTCATCTATCATAGTAGGTAGGTGCTCTCTTTGCGAGCCATTAGTTTCATCGAACTGCACATCTACAGTTTCAACAACCTTATGAAGAACGTTGTTGAAGACTCTGTAGGTGTGCGAGTCCTTTCTGTAACCAAGCATAAAACCTTCATGTGCTTTCGGTGCAAATTTTGAGTTGTGATGAGGATCTCTAATCCAATATTTAGCACCGAAGACTTTGAAATAACTTACATTGGGTTTCTTATCAGTGAGGAGTTCATAGGCAGTCTTCTTGAAGAATTTGTGAACATATACTCTGTTGATGATGTGGCACGCAGTATCAATTGCCTCAGTCCAGAACCGATGAGGCATTTTGTATTCATCAAGCATACTGCGAGCCATCTTAGCAAGAGTCATGTTCTTATGCTCCACGACGCCGTTCTGCTAAGGAGTATAAGGAGCAGATAACTCATGAGTAATACCAAGTTCATCAAGATAGTCATCGAGACGAGAATTCTTGAACTCAGTGTCATTGTCACTTCTGATGTGCTTGATCTTCACACCAAAGTTGGTTGAAGCCCTCGAGGAAAATTGTTTGAAGACTTCCTGCACTTCATGTTTGTAAGTAACAAGGTGTACCCATGTGTAACGAGAATAATCATCAACAATAACAAAGCCATATTGAGATGCTTCATTTGAAATAATAGAATAATCATTAGGACCAAAGAGATCCATGTGAAGCAATTCAAATGGGCGAGTGGTGGTCATGATAGTCTTCACTGGATGCTTGTCCTTCGTCATCTTCCCAGCTTCACAGGCTCCGCATAGGTGATCCTTAAGGAATTTGACATTCTCTATTCCAATGACATGCTTCTTCTTCACAAGCGTGTGCAAATTCCTCATGCCTGCATGACCAATTCATCGATGCCAGAGCCAGCCTTCTGAAGCTTTTGCAAGTAAGCACACGGCTGGTTGTGGTCCTATAGAGAAATCAACAATATACATGTCTCCTCTCCTAAAGCCTTCGAAGACTTTGGAATTGTCAGCTTCCATAACCACAACACAATGGTACTTGCCAAAGACAACAACCATATCAAGATCACAAAGCATTGAGACATACATAAGGTTGTATCCTAATGACTCAACAAGCATGACTTTGTCCATGTGTCGATCCTTTGTGATCGCAACCACTACTAGAAAAACCCTACTAATGGCGCACCTAATATGGCTATTAATGGCGCATCTGTGGTGCGCCATTAACAGCACGCCATTAGTAATTTTTACTATTAGTATGCCTCCCAGGGGCCATGTATACCCAGGTGCTTTGGCATACTAATGGCGCACCACCACTGGATGCGCCATTAGTAACCGTGGCATACTAATGGCGCACTACCCAGTGATGCGCCATTAGTATGCACTATCATACTAATGGCGCACTGTCATGTGATGCGCCATTAGTATGAATATTATGTTTTTTTTTATTTTTTTATTTTCTGTTTTTTGCATAGGTTACAAAATGTATAATTTGACAAAATATAGACAGCACACATCAACAACAGATTCATCGAATATAATAGAAGATTAGTCTTTGAATACAATTCATCATATTAGTCTCCGAATACAATTCATCATATTAGTCTCCGAATTAAAAAGACCGAACAAAGATAGAACATTATATTACAAGTCTCGAGACCGCGAGTAGCGAGTTTGTCTTCACATTACAAGTCGATATCGATTATCTAAACTACCATCACATAGAAGAGAGCTGCGGTCATCACGATGAGCATCATCACGATGAAACTCGTCTTCATCCGGTTCCTCCAACACTCCCTCCCCTCTCCCGCTAGATAGCGGGCGTATCTAGATTCGGCCTCGGCCCTAGTGGTGCACCCTTTGTAACTGTTACCGCTGAATCGGTGAACCTGTCTCCAACACTCCTCCCAGTCATCGTAGACTCCGGGAACCTTACCCTTGTACACGACATACGTCGGCATCGCTATGCACTAGCCAAACGAAACGTTAGTACCAATTCACAGACAATACATAAGCAATATATAAGTATGCAACAGAACGATCGGAAGAGAAAAGCAAGACATTAATAGCATCGATTACATCTAAGTTGAACGACTCTCGAAACCAAAGAGACATACTACAAGTTCATTAAAGTTTAATTACAACATGAGCTAATCGATGTTTCAGAACTAGACACAGCATCACTGCTTTTGACTCGACTCAAGGGACCGGAGCGTGGATGAAGCCGCCGTCTATCGTGGGAGTCATGAAATAACGGTCGTTGTCAGCCTGCATTTGTAGCATTGTGTCGATGTCACTGTTGGACGGTTGATTGTTGAGGTAGAACTGCCCCGAGGTACGAAGGACATCTTGATGGATGATTTCCGCAAACTCCGACTGGATGCGAAAGAATTCTTGTCGGAGGTCCGCGTCCTGGATTGCCGACACGCTCTTTGCCCAATCTTTGAGTTTACTCGGTAGCAGAAGTTGATGATGGTCCCATATGATCGCCCGCATGTGATGGATGGCGTAGTAGGCACCCTTCTGACCGCCAGGCGGCTGCTTGACGCAGCAGAACGTTGTATTGTGGGAGAACACATGCTTGCCGTACTTACGAATAGGCCTGGTGAAGGTGCCTCCAGATTTGGCGTAGCCGGGGAGAACATCATCAAGAACCTTCTTGACATTTGTGTAGTCTACGTTCGACTGACAGTCCGGGTCGAAATACGTGGCCATGGAATATTTGGGGCTTAGGAGGATGAGCGTGCAATGTGTGTCACTGCAGAAAACACGGAATGTTAAAAGAAAAACGATCGAAATGTAAGAATTCATATGTTACGGGCCGGTTGAGGGGAGGACTTACTCGGGAAAGTAATGCACGAGGAAGTTATCCTTATCTTGGTTTGCTAGAATGACGCCTTCAAGGTAAGAACTCGCGACTTGCCGGTCCCCAGCGCTGCCCAAGATCTTGGCACGCATGTAGAAGGGGTCGACTATCATGATGTACGGGGTCTTGTCGCGAATGATCCGCATCTCCATACTCAGCGAAAATAGCCGAACGAAGGTGTAGTGTAGCGGATGAAGGTTCAACATAGCATGGATGTCATCAAAACGCAGGACAATCATACGCCCGATGGAGTTATCCACAAAGCCCTTGCCCTTTGGCACCTTGGCAGCGAAAACTGGGTATGCCACATCCTTCTCCCTGAGACGCCGCTTCTCCAAAGAAAGAACACTGTCATGCAGACTCCGCATAGCACCAGTTGCAGCATTGAGCATATTTGTCGGTAGCATCGCCCTACCCGCCACATGCACCCTCCTCGAGATATCCTGCGGTGAAGGTGGCCCGTCCTGAGCACGGATCGTACTCGGTGCCGGCTGGCTCGCACCCTTTTTAGTCTTTCTTTTGCGTGCCTTCTTCTTCTCCTGTAATGGGACCGAGTTCTGCTCACAGACCGCCTTCTTGAGTGTGTTCGGGCTGATAATATTTCGCACCTCGCCTATCTGAGGCTCGGTGAAGTCGGCAGCTGGAGGCGTCTCCTGAGAGCTGAACGCCAGACGGCGCCTGTTGCAACTTGGCTTCTCCGCGGTACCAGCTAGATCGCACACGTCTTTTGTTGGGTTTGGTTCTTGAGAAGGAGGCCCCATGAAGTCGCCATCGTACCCATGCTCGGCAAAGTACTGATCGACGTTGCCAAATGTATCATCGTCGTCGTTGTCGTCGTTCTGATCCTGTGCCATATGCATGTTTGGATCCAGTGGCATAGGGATGTCCGGCACCGTTACGGCGGTCTTGCCATGGGGCCGACTTGGCGCCGGCACGACTGGCGGTGTTGTCTTTGGGGTGGTGTCCCCCGCCCCCAAACGAATCTGGCTCTTCGGCCAAAGCACGGGCCAGCTCAGGCAGGCACTGAGGGTCATCACGTCTTCATCGTCGGCCCCGACGGGTCGAATCGGAGGTAACAAGTCATCGCAGCCTGGCAACACCCGAACCAGTTGAACCCTAAACAAGTTGGGTGGCATCTGGGTACCGTGGAACAAGGGGTTGCCCGGTTGAACAATTTTGCCCTTGGCGACATCGACCAACTCGTTGTTCACGAAGTGGAGGAGAGTGCACGGAACGTCGGCGGCGCCCTGCGAAAACATGTAGGGCGTTAGGGATGCCCAGTCAAAGGCAAGGAGATGAAGTCCTCGACCGAGAGAGGCTTAATTAGTTACCGTGATGATGGCGTCGAGCTCGGCTAATGTCGACGCACCGCCAACGGCGGGCGTGCAGTTGACGGAGGGGCCGCTTGCTGAAGAGGTGCTGGCTGGCGTACACCCGGGTGCATTAAGCTCCCGTGCCGGCGTCAAAGACACCAATGCCGCCTCCGCCGGAGGCACCAATGGCCCCGCCATCGCATTGTGCGAGTTGCTGGCCATGAAGCTAGGAATCGGGGGCGGCCCCTGTTGGCCGCCCGCAATCCACGCACTCAACCCCGAGATCAAGGTAGGCACAAGGGCGGTGATCGTCGCTCCGAGTCGTTGTTCCACTTGCTCTTGGACAATCTCTGGAATACGCGCCACCTGTTCCTTGAGTTCTTGAACCTCTCGCGCCTGGCTTTCCGAGCTGGTCTTTTTCTCCTTCCGCACACCAGCGGTATAGTATGACCCCCATTTTGTCGACAAGCCTTTGCCGGCCACACGACCAGCTGACGTCGGCTTACTGAGCTTATCCTTGTTCTTCATTACATTCAACCCCCTATTTAGAGTGGTGTCCCAAGGGTTGCTCTTAGTCGACCCCGCGCTACTGCTTTTAGTCGCCTGTGGAAGGAATGTGAACCATTTAGAAATTTGGCTTCATTAATTAGAATGCAACCATATGGAGCTAATTACGCGGGGGTGTATTCCTTACCAGAACAAGCTCAAGCTGCCTGGTCTTCGGATCCGTGGTAAGCTCCTTTGTTTTCGGGTCCTTCTTGTACCGGGCCCTGACAAAGTTCCTGGTCTGCTTGTCACCGTATTTATCGAAGAGGGGCGGTAGGCCTTGCTCGGCACGGTCCGCCTCCTCCTTGTCCCATATAGGCTCCGCCACTCTGTAACTGCCGGGACCGAGTGTGTGTTCCCCTATGTTCAGCTCCCGCATTTGTTTCCCCCACTCACTTGATTGGGAGCTTGCAGTGCTCGAGCAATTGATCTTGAAGTCGTTGTAGTCATCTTCGGTGATCGAAGGATTTTTCTCCTTGATCTTCTGATAACTCTCACCTTTCTCGATCATTCTCTTCACATTGCTTTTCCAAGTAGACAGGGCCTTGCTCATCTTCGTGAGGGCAGCATTGTTCACTTTATTCCCTTTGAGGCTTGTGTTTTCAAATTCAGCGGGGAACTTGTATCGTTCGCGCAGCTTCGTGAAGAGGAGGTGGCGCAAATTCCCTCGGTCAGGATGCCTCAGGTTCTCGGTGTTGATCGAGACGGTGCTCCGGACAATGCACCCGAGCTGAAGCGAGTACCCCTTGACTATTCGTTCGGGCGCCGTTGGATTCCCGTTGGAGTCCACTTCAGTAACTTCCTCCTTGAGGGTGCGGAGCACGATCAGGCGCCGGTCCTTCCGTTGCCTCTTCGGTTGGCTGGCATCTGTGCGTGCGCCGCCATCATCATTGGTGGCATCCTCGGCTGCACCATCAGTGGTGGCATCAGTGTGGTCATCCTCGGCGGCACCATCCGTGGTCTCAGGATCGGTGGGGAAGGCGGCGGCCTCATACAAGTGAGGTTGTTCCTCCATCTCCTGGACAGCTCCCAGAATGCCTTGCCGCCCGAACCCCCGGCCTCATCGTTGTGGGCCATGTTTCTCTCTAAATAGAAACAAAGTTTGATCAAAAAGTTGGTTATTGTCAAGGAACAAGATCATGGTCTCATCATTTAGGGTTTGTCGACACCAAGGCATCCTAAAATCTAAGCTTTTATCATTGAGGGTTTTTTCGACGCCGAGGCACCCTAAAAGCCTAACCTTTCATCATTTCGATTTTTATCGACACCGAGGCACCCTAAAAGCCATGCATTAGTCACAAGTACGCCGGGGCACTTGATCCTACTTAATTAACTACTAAGATACCCCGGCCCATGCATTAGTCACAAGTACCCCATATGTCCTATTTTTAGCAAAGTCATGCTAAAATTCACGGAAAATTTCAGCATGACCTTTGCTGAAAATAGGACATATGGAGTACCAGAATTTGCCGGAACGGAAGTTAATCGACATTCCGGCAAACTCAAGGGCCTCTCGGGGTACCTGCAATATCATCACGACACGATGGTCGGAGACAAAACCCAGCAAACTAGCACAAACCCAGCAAACTCAAGGGCCTCTACTTTCATATGGATGAAAAGGCCACAATGTGCCTCTACTAGCACCACAATCTTAGTTAACTTCTGGGGACATCAGAAAGAGAAAGTTAACATCCGCCTGATTATTATGAGGACTTCACTGCCACTACTAGAAACAAGCAGCTCTGCTAACAAAGAACAGTAAAAATGGGGCTTGCCTTAAGATGGGAAGTAAAGTTGCAAAAACTATCACAAAGAACAGTAAAAATGGAACATAGCTCAGCATTTGTATTGATAGGAACAAACATAAAATCAAACCATGGGCATCTACTAGGTAGACCAACATAAAATTTTGACTGGAGTTACATAAGGGGAAATTGATGTGATGAATGGCAGTTTGGGAGCTGAGCTGATCATGTCCATGTATTCTAATTCTACAGTAAGATGGCATTGCTGTTGGTACCAATTTATTTGTTCACAAAGATACATTTTTGGTAATGCATAGACAACATCACCTTTTATTTATCATGGTTGGTTCTGTTCCATAATTATATCAGCCCAGAGTGTCTTATTAGATATCAGACTGAATTGTAATGCACCCATTCTAAAACTTTAAGTGAAAATAACCCTTGGTGTTTGATATGCATAACAATGAAAGATGTTGGTTCACATCTTTTACTGATAGTTTGGTGGTTTTATTTTTCTAGCCCACCGTCAATCACTTGGTAGCCATGACAGAGAAACCGCGGGGCAAATAGTGTGAGTAGCTAATAAGGGCTCAAAAAAAGACTTTAATATGTCTGATGATCCAATGGATTGGTATCTATCATCTACTACCAACATGTATTTTTTTGAGAGAGATGGACTACCAACGTGTATTATGCTATTTAATTAAAGCTCATGCCATGCTTATCTTACATCAGATTTATTTATTCTAAGCTATAATTATTTTCCAGTTGCTTGGCAATACGTACTAGACATTGTGGCATCATGCATGCTGCGTGAGGTGAGGCAATTTATGGCACATAGATGTTGATCCACTGACATTCATAAATTTCAGAAGAGAAAACAGCAGGCATTGCCCATGCAGTATTTACTGCTAACCAGGGAGAAGAGGTTCTTATTTTCACTCCCGCAAATTGCCAAAGCTGAAGTTATATTCTGTTCTTGCTGTATAAACTTTGGTAACACGAACATAGCGGTTGATATAATGTACTACTCCTTTATCAAAGATGGAGTACCTCTGTACCATAAGTCTTATATTTTGATACGGACGGAGTAATATTATGGTTTGCTTCTAGTGGTGATAGAAAGTAATCATTGTCTCAGAAATGCAGAGTACTCTGTTTCTGATAAATAAATAGATCCCAAGAGACAAGAAATTAAGTTTATTTTTTGTGCGCTACAAATGGGCTAGCAATCCAGCGGGCAGGCCATCCACTGGTGACAAAAAACTTATTGCTCAAGCTTTGGTTAGCAGCACTTGTTGGTCTATTTCACAAAAAAAAACACTTGTTGGTCTTCTGCAACTGTGTTTAAGTGCTGGAGAAATTATTGTTCTTGGAGCATTAAGTATTTGGAAGACTGGTCATCCATTCTGCAAACTTTGTTCTGGCTTTGTACCATACTGTTTTTTTTTTCATCTAGACTAGACTAGAATACAGTTTGCCATTAGGATTTTTCAGATCCGTGTCACACCATTACAATTTAATCTGTGTTAATCCCAGTCGTATAAAACACGCTTGAAATGACTTGGAAAGTTCACCAGAGATCGCGTACAGCTGAGAATGCAGCCTCGTGTTGTATGTGTTCCTGCGATGACTGAGTATGACGCTTTTCTCTAAAAGAAAAAGAAATTCTCTAAAAACTGAGTATGACTCAGATTAACCACTACAAGTACTGGACAGCAGCAGGAGCAACCTCAGTCCCAGGGCAACACAATTTCTACAGCATTAATTTTTGACATGTAAATGTCGAGATAACTTCTACTCTAGACCAAAACCCAAACCATGGCTTACGAGGATTCATTTTGGTCGAACTGACGCAACTTTGATACCTTGCTTATAGATATAAAATGCAGTGATTGAAGATAAGCGACAATAGCTAAGGCCTGCCTGCCGCAGGTTTATGTTGCTCTAGGATTAGTATGTGACACTAGAAGCAGAAGTTACTACTTAATTATTCTGTGAAAAAACTTACTAGTTCACTGTGACACTACAAGCGGAGGACGGAAACATGAGCTTTATATTTGTTACTACTTCCCAAGTTGGAATACAACTCCAAATCTGAGGCCTTGTTTACAGAAAATGCAGTGAACTGCACTGCCACTAAAATGCATCAGCGCAACAATGTAAACAATGTAACTCCAGAACTGAGACCTTGTTCCGATACAAAATGCAGTGAAATGAACTACCAATAAAATGTACTAGAGCAGCAGTGTATTAACCCAAAAGCCAAGACCTTGTGCAAAGGGAGAGGGGGAGAGGGGGAGAGGAGGAGGGGGAGCTCACGGGGCCGGGGAGTGGGGCGCGGGGAGGATGCCGGTGAGTGGGGCGCGGGGAGGATGTCGGGGACGAGGTCCGGGTGGGGTCGGGGGTGGCGTCGGGGCGGCGTCGGGGCGGCGGGGGCAGCGTCGAGGTGGCAGCGCCCTGCGAAACCACGATGAGAATGCAATACACACCAAAGAATATCATATACAAGAATTGCAGAATTAAACAAGGTCAGACCCACACTATAACCATACATTTGACATTCTTAATTACAATTCAGTTTTGAAAAATGGAATTTCACTTAGGCCCTGGAGAAAATCTAAATGGGAAAATTATGCTATTCCACAACCTCTCGAAAGCTGCATTTTCGGTCGTTGCAACATTTTTTTATAATTAATATTATTTCATGAAAAAATAGTTATAATACTATTTATTATCCAAGTGAATCAAAATGAATGTTTTCCTACTATTGCCAATTGGAACAAAAATATTTCATATGTTCGTATTACTGCCAGTTCTAGGCTTCAACATGAGAAGTACTAATTCCCTAGGGATTAAAAGAGCATCAGCGCGCTATAAAACACCACAAACTTGCTCACGAAATTCTTAGAAAAGAACAGTGTACATATGGGAAGAGCAAAGGTAAGCTCACATACATCTACAATAGTAAATACTGCGGCAAATTTTCCCAACAAGTCCATTTACACATGGAATCAACCACACTAAAAAAGCAAATGTAAACTACGCGAACCTAGAAAATCATTCATCACCCATGAGGAATTTGAGATACAACCATACAGGTAAGGATGGAGGTGTTCAGTATGGGATGAATCGAAACGGGAAGATGAGACCTCACCGCGTTCTGCAGCGGTTATATTCTGCGACGGTGGTGTGGACGGGGCGGCGTCCGGGCGGCGGGGTCGCGTCGAGGCGGCGGGGCAGCGTCGAGGTGGCGGGGCAGCAGCGTC